>NW_026891076.1:0-5892 GCF_015708825.2 Lethenteron reissneri
CCCCCACACACACAGTGCGCTAACCACTGCACACCACTCACTCACACACAGTGCGCTAACCAGTGCACCACCACTCCCCACACACAGTGCGCTAACCACTGCACCACCACTCCCCCCACACACACAGTGCGCTAACCACTGCACACCACTCACACACAGTGCGCTAACCACTGCACCACCACTCCCCACACACACAGTGCGCTAACCACTGCACCACCACTCCCCACACACACACAGTGCGCTAACCACTGCACCACCACTCCCACACACACACAGTGCGCTAACCACTGCACCACCACTCCCCACACACACACACACAGTGCGCTAACCACTGCACCACCACTCACCGTGGCTGCACGTGGCGAGGTGGAGGAAGAGGAGGTCACGTGTGGAGAGTTTCCACGTCGCCATTCACACCACGTGACCTCTGACCCGAAGTCACGTGCAGAGAAAATCGAGTCGAGGTCTCATTGGTCCTCCTCCGTGGGGGCCACGCCCCCTCGAGAATGTTCCGCTCTCCCGATTGGTCCGGTGTGGGGTGACGTCACCACACAACAAATCCCCCCCCCACCCCTCCATTGCCACGTAAGCCAATCGGCGAACGCCCCACTGGGTGATGACGTCACGTACGCGCATCCTGTAGCCAATGTGCGCGTCCGCCTAGGGACGGATGACGTCACGTGACTCGAGAGGGGGAGGGGCTAAACAAGTCGAGGCCGAGACGCGTGATTGGTTGCTGCTGCTGCGGCTCTTTCATCGTTCATCTCAGCAGCTGCAACTACAGCTACAGCTGCTGCTGCTACAGCTGCTGCTGCTACAGCTGCTGCTGCTACAGCTGCTGCTGCTACAGCTGCTGCTACTACTACAGCTGCTGCTACTACTACAGCTGCTGCTGTAGCTACAGCTGCTGCTGCTACAGCTGCTGCTGCTACAGCTGCTGCTGCTACAGCTGCTGCTGCTACAGCTGCTGCTGCTACAGCTGCTGCTACTACAGCTGCTGCTACTACTACAGCTGCTGCTGTAGCTACAGCTGCTGCTGTAGCTACAGCTGCTGCTGCTACAGCTGCTGCTGCTACAGCTGCTGCTGCTACAGCTGCTGCTGCTACAGCTGCTGCTGCTACAGCTGCTGCTGCTACAGCTGCTGCTGCTACAGCTGCTGCTGCTGCGTTGCCTGCCGACAGCAGCGACCTGTTGTGAGCATTGCGAGCCCCGCAGCCGTGGATTTGCGAGAAAAAGTATCTGAAGGTTAGTGGGTGGTCCCTCCCCTACCTCCCTCCACCACCAGCACCACTCCTCTTTTAAAGGAATAAGTGCATCTGCGACGATTGGAGTGGTGAGGGTGAGTGGTGAGCGTGATTGGTGAGCGTGATTGGTGAGGGTGAGTGGTGAGGGTTAGTGGTGAGGGTTAGTGGTGAGAGAGTGGTTAGTGGTGAGAGTGAGTGGTGAGGGGTGAGTGGTGAGGGTGAGTGGTGAGGGTGAGTGGTGAGGGTGAGTGGTGGGTGGTGAGGGTGAGAGAGTGGTGAGGGTGAGGGGTGAGGGTGAGTGGTGAGGGTGAGTGGGTGGTGAGGTGAGTGGGGGGAGTGGTGAGAGAGTGGTGAGGGTGAGTGGTGAGGGTGGGTGGTGAGAGTGAGTGGTGAGGGTGAGTTGTGAGTGAGCTCCAAGATTAGTAAACAAAAAATCTCGACAAATAAAATAGAATAATAAAATAGAATAATAATAATGATGATGATGATCAACCCGTGCTTGTTAAAGTTCAACGCGTTCACTACGATATTTAATAATCTCTCGTTGAAATAATCCGCCAAATTGAGTCGTTGATGAGGTCAGCTGTTAATTAGTAGCGGGCCAATTAAGACGTCGTTAATTAGGTCAGCTGTTAATGACCCTGAGGTGTTGACCTGAGGCCAATTAATTAAGCAACGTGCTCATTCAATTACAAATTGCGTGTGTGACGTGAGTTGACTCGGGTTTTATTTGAATTTTTTAAAATGCAATTGTGTTTAATTTAAGGACAATGCATACATTATCAGAGTTGTGTGTTTTGTTTGTATTATGACCGCAGGTATTGTGGTCTATGCAAAGATGACTCCTTGTAAAAAGGTGTCAGTTTTGTTGCCAGATAGAAGGGTAAAAAAAACAATTATCAAGACAATCCTAGATTGAATAGGAATGTTAAAGACCTCTTAATATCTCGATTTAAAGCTTTCGTGACTGCAGGGATTCATCTTCTTGGTTCTTTCGGTAAAGTCATCACGTAGAAGGGAAGTAATAAAAATAATATATTTATTTTTATTATTTTATTACTTCCCTTCTACGTGACTTTACCGAAAAACCAAGAAGATGAACCTCTTAGTATCGTTGGAGATTGTCTTTAATTTAGCTAAGAGTGAGTGGCCACGATGATTCCTAGATGTTGCCTTTTGCTCATTTAATTAAGGGTAAAGTAATCTGCGATTGCTTTTTAAACATAAATGTTGCACCCTCGTTATAATTGGTGTGAGAGTGAGCAGATTGGAGATACAAAAAATTAACCCGTAAAAACAAAGTTTTCACTATAAATCCTTTATATGCGTGGCATCGCTTTTATTTTATTATTCATTTCTGTTTTTCTTGAGTAAGAGTTTCATTTTTATCACATTGCTATTTTAAATTAAATATAAGGAAAGGTTTTCAGTTTTTGTATGATTGTTTTATTGTACATTTTTGTTGTTTTCTTGAATAATTTTCTGTTTAGGAAAAATATACGATTGTGTTAGTGAAAATTATTTTTTCCCTAAACAGTGTAAAATTTTGCAAAAAATGTTTTACGAAAATAAATTGTCACGTACAACGAGTCGGTGTGCAAAATGTCAGCTCGATTGGATGACGGAAGTGGGTTGAAAAACGACCGAAAGATTTGCACGGTCGTAAGCAAGCAAGCAAGTGAACTTAATATAAAGGATTTAAAAACTAAATACACGTGCGGTTTTATAAATTAATTAACAAACAAGTATTCACTGGATAGCCGATTAATTAATTGTATGTTTGTGATAGGTTAATTAGGCTCGCCACACCGGAAGCTAATTAACTTTGGAACTTCCATTTAATCCCAAAGCTAATGTTCCAGCTGGGCTGTGCGAACGGCCTTGAACCTGCTCTGAAGGTTTCAGGTTCTTGTGCACTCATTTGCGTGGGAAAAAATGTAACATTAAATGTGATCACAGTATTGGTTTCTCTTACGGGCTCGTTTTTCCGTTTACAACTCTGTCGGCCAACTGTTGGGCAAAGTCTTGGGGTCTCGCACAGTTTCCCCCAAGGGAGTTTTTTTAAAATAAATATTGTTTTAGAATAACGTTATTCTGTAATCTTTATATTTTGCGAAAGTATCGTACAGGTTACCAAATCGCTGTTTCGCCCGATTAACTACCCTTGTAATCAACGACTTGTTTTGGAAAATGTAATCGGATCGCTAATGGCTCTGATGATGACACTTGCTGTGAGAGTTGTATTTTTAAATCCTTTATATTAAGTTCACTTGCTTGCTTGCTTAGGACCGTGCAAATCTTCGGTCGTTTTTAACCCAGTTCCCGTGATCCAATCGAGCTGACATTTTGCACACAGAATCGTTGTGCGAGACAATTAATTTTCGTGAAAATTTTTTTCCAAAATTTTGCACTTTTAGGAAATTTTTTTTTCATATTTAATTTAAATACCAATGTGATAAAAATGAAACTCTTACTCAAGAAAAACAGAAATGAATAATAAAATAAAACCGATGCCACGCATATAAAGGATTTATAGTGAAAAACTTTGTTTTTACGGGTTAATTTTTTTCAAATTTTCTTGCTGTGGATTTCACACCTGATGATGATTGCTTGTGTTGCAGGCGAAACGCCGTGAGAATTTTAATCGGATCGCCAATGGCTCTGATGATGACAGTTGCTGTGAGAGTTGTATTTGCCTAGCTACAATGCAACTGGTCATTCTAGTGAATGGGCGGCACAGATGCTAATGCAACAGCAATGCCATTTCGAGGGTGTGGAATTTATCCTGTTATGTACGAAACTTGAGAACCCTAGCTACATACAATGTCTGCTGCCAGTTTTATAGGGCTGAACATTGAAAATGTCTAAGTGTACAATGATTGCGATTACCATGTCTCTATAGTCGTGGTTGAAGAGACATTGTAATGTTTTTAAACTATTTTATCTTTTCCTGTAATTTCTTGAAATTCTCTTTTGGCTGGTTAAGTAAAGACATGCCTTACAATGGCTGCCCATAAAAAAAATTGTTTTCATGCATTTGTTTTCTGAGCCATTTGTTTTAGTGGCCAGGTACTGGGCCGATTCTGCTGTGAGACCCGAGTGTGTGCTTCGCCGGGGAGAGATGTAAAAATGTAGGTGAAGAATGAAATAAAAATTAATTTAAATAAAAAATAAAAATCACGACGTTTCGGAAGCAACACAAGCTTCCGTCTTCAGGTGAAACTGTCACAGCAAAATATCTGTATCACCTGAAGACGGAAGCTTGTGTTGCTTCCGAAACGTTGTGATTTTTCTCTTCTTCTTGGTTCTTTCGGTAAAGTCGTCACGTAGAAGGGAAGTAATAAAATAATAAAAAAAAACATAATAAAATAATTCTCACGACGTTTCGGCCACAACGCAAGCAGCCGTCCTCAGGTGAAAACCAGGTCTGTCGGGGAGACAGCGTCTGAATGAAACAGCACACGAGCTTGGAGCATATATATAAGCTGGGTTGGAAGGGGGGGAAAGGGCGCTTCGACAAAAGAATTTGCATATCAAGAGGAATTTAGCATATTTATGGGAAATGCAGGAATGTGATTAGTACTACTCATGCCCGTGCATTATGCAGGATTAGCAGCATCAAAGGGAGGGCATGTGGGAAATGCAGGTATGTGATTAATACTAATTATGCCCGGGCATTATGCAGGATTTGTGATTTTTATTCTTTTATTTTAATTTCATTTTTTACCTACGTGACTTTACCGAGTATGAATCCTTGCAGTCGCGAAAGCTTCAAATCTCGAAGATATCAAAATGGACGAGCAGTGCATGCATCAGGACGATGAGGAGCTGCAACAGCAGCAGCAGCAGTCTCCAAACAATCGGAAGGCTCCTTCACGCACCACGCAGAATGCAGCTCAGTCTGTGCAGCAGTATCCTCCTGCCTTGGCAGAGGCAGCAACCCAGACGTGTCAGTCTCCACAGGCTCAGCCAGTTAAGCACACCCCACAAGTGCCTAAGGTGTCTTCTGGCAGCAGTCAGCGAGCGAGTGGAGAGGCGGCTTCTGATTCAAGCTCCCAAGGTGATCACTTTGACTGCCCCTTGTTCACACACGCATGCTGCTGTCTAGCTATTAAGACACATTTGAGGTTTTTGTAAATTATATAATTTCACTAATAGGGGTTTTCCCCTTTTTTTGGCAACAAAACTGACACCTTTTGCAAGGAATCATGCTTACATTAACCACTATACTTGCAGTCAAATGCAAACAAAAAACACAACTCTGATAATGTATGCATTGTCTTTGAAACTGATTGGTCCACACCAGAGACAGCTTTCTTTAGAGCCTCGTCTCATATGGTGTTCGACCAGATGACGCCAAGTATTGTGGTTAATGTAAGCATGATTCCTTGCAAAAGGTGTCAGTTTTGTTGCCAGAAAAAAAAAGGTGAAAAACCCTATTAGTCTATTTTGCTACTGGCAAAGGAGGTCCCATGATGACGTCATTTCAATGTATTATTCTGAAAGAAATTGTCCCTGCGTGTACTCGCCTTACCTGTCCGCTTTTTGCCACTTAACCAAATCCTCAGGCTGCGTGAAAGTGGTGCACGACATGCTGATGACTTCAAGCAACTGCGGCAGCAATTGGCCATCCGACCAAGAAGACATA
>NW_026891077.1:0-7767 GCF_015708825.2 Lethenteron reissneri
CTCCACTAACGGCGCTTGTGCCAGGATATGTACACCACAGATATCCATCACATAGAGACCCAGAGAGTCATCACACATAGAGCCCTATACACTCACTAACGCACAGACCCTCAGACTCGCACAGAGGTCTGTAGACTCCCCACACAAACACATGGACTCACCACAGAGCCCATAGACTCACCACACAGCCCCATAGACTCACCCCACAGAGACCCAGGGACTCACCCCACAGAGACCCCATAGAGTTATACAAAAACGCATAGGACTCATCACACAGAGAACCACCGATTCAAACAGACTCACCGAGAGCCCAAGGGCTCGCACGTGAATTTGGTGGTGATTTAGTTGAAGGGGGAGGGGGGTTACTCTGCCCCTCGGCACCCATTCCAAGAACTCCCTGTGGCCACTGGTGGGCTGCGGGCGGAACGTGAGGTTTCACAGCTGGTCAGGGTTGCGGACCCCCTCCCCCAAAAACGGCATCTCTCACAACCACCGCTGCATTATCGACCGTCACCATTCGCCAATAAGTGACAGTGACGTCACCACAGCGCCTGTGCCAGGCCAGGTGCACTTTGAAGCCACGTGAAGTGTCGAAGGCTCGCTGACCGGAGGTCCTGGAACAGACCCAGGTGCATGGGTTGGCTGACTGAGATGACTGGCAGCACCACCTGTACCCTGTACTGTGCCAAATTGCTGCATATTTATCATCGGTGTTTCCGCTCGTTGTTGTGAGTGTCACTCCTCCGTTGTTGTTGGAGGGCGAGTGTCGCCAACTGCCAAGTAGAAGCATCCTTCACGAGCCTCCCCGCAGAGGCCGATCTCGATACCACTGGTACCAGTCGTCGGCAAAGCCCACTCAGCTCCACATCCTCCCGTACCGCATCAGTCCACCTCCACTCCAGCCCATGCCGTGCCTGCCAAGCTCCCTCCATCCACCCATATACTCACTTACCGGCTTACTCACGCATTCACCCACTCATATCTGCTCACGCACCCACGCATGAAATTTTAAATGCAGGCTACGCAAAGCATCGTGATCAATTTACACCAAAATATACTCTCAATCACTTAAACCACATATTCGTAAATGATGCGCACCCTAATCAGCCACTATGGCTGCGTGCAGGGTGTTGTGATGTCACGTAGTACGACGTTTTTCTTGCTCCCCCCCCCCCCCCGTTTTAACACGTTGTCTATCTATGGCCTCGTCACATTGGCTTAATGGACGCGTGGTGATGGTGAAAGATGATTCGGCGGTGGATACTGAATTGCCGGAGGCCCCATTTAATACATTCAGGTGACACGGGGCACGGCACGTGAAGAACCTCTTATGTCTGTAAGCAGACTTCTCTGCGTGGGATAGTTAACACCTCTTAATGCACAGACAACCGCCAACGCAGCCTCGCCTGCCGGAGGAGCTCGCTGATGTATCGGACAGTGTTCAGATCTCTCAAGGATCTGTGAGCTACTCGCACACAAAGATCCCGTGCTAGCCTTTAACAGACTGTTGGGGCAGTGCTTTATAACATCATCAAAGGGGCGCTGCAATACGATGCAATCAAAATCACCGATCAGAGATTTTCCCATATATGGTCTTTGTTGATTGTGAATCGATAGTAATTGTATTGATTCCACTCAGTCGATACAGCAGCAAGCTCAAAATGTCCGATTTTATCTGAAAATTTCGCGTTTCACAGATCATACAAAGCAACGGTATCGATGCCTGGTTTGTATGTACTTTTTATTTAAAAAATCTTTTTTATTGTAGTCTATCAGACTTTTGTATTAAATCGCTCTGCAAAAAGTCATTTTGTATGCTAATAAATCAATGTTATGCTAATGCAAAATTTCATCATAGCCGCGACTCGGTTTACTCCAATGTGCAATGTCATCTTTATTTCGATCCTGTGAGTGTACAATTTTTTTATTAAACTTCATTTACTGAGTGAATACAAGACCACTTATATGCTGATGTCCATTTTTATCATAGCTGTGATTCATTCAGCCATTCACTCACTCAGCCACAAACTCACTCAGCCACACACTCACTCAACGACTCACTCAACTACTCAGCCGCTCACATCACTCAGATATTCACTCACTCAACCACTCACTCACTCAATAATTAACTCAACCACTCAACCAATCATTCAACCACCCACTCACTCAATCACTCAACCATCACACTCTCACTCACTCAACCATTCACTCACTCAGCCACTCACTCAGCCACTCACTCAGTCACTCACTCGTCACTCAACCACTCGCTCACTAAACCACTTGCTCATTCAACCGCTCGCTCACTCAACCATTCACTCACTCAACCACTTGCTTGCTCACTCAACCACTCACTTGCTCACTCAAGCACTCGCTCACTCAACCAATCACCCAACCACTCGCTCAACGATTCACTCAACCCCTCACCAAACCACTCACTCAACGACTCACCAGAATCCTCTCGGCTTGGGGACTCACTTAACCACTCACTTAACCATTCACTTAACCACTCACTAGAGCAACCACTCACTCACTTAATGACTTACTCAACCACTCAACCAATTACTTTCTCACTCACTCGCCACTCCATCCTTCACTCAGCCACTCACCCTTTCACTCAGCCACTCACGTCATTTAGCCACATCACTCAGCCACACACTCAACCACTCAGCCGCGCACTCACGAAGCTACTTACTCACGAAGCTACTTACTCACTCCAACCACTCACTCACTTAATCACTTACTCAGCCACTCAACCATCACTCTTTAACTCACTCAACCATTCACTCAATCAGCCACACTCACTCAACGACTCACTAACTTAACCGCTCAGCCGCTCAGTTACTCTATCTCAATCACTCAACCACTCACTCATTCAACCATTCCCGAATTCATTCAACCAGTCACTCAACCATTATGTCGCTGGACGAGTCCCACCTTGATGGGTCTGCGACATTTCTTTCCAGAGTTATTGCCAAAAAACCACAAACATCCCAGAATCCTCTCGGTTTGGGGTCCAAATGTTGTCACTTATTATATCCCATGAGAAACATCGCATCGAATAAATGTGATTGGATTCTCCCCGCCTGGACGAGCAGAATTGAATATGTAAGCATCAGGGTTTGGATCAAACCTACAACCTCCTGTATACCGGGCGAAGTAGTGAACTCGTCACCCGGGTCGCCCTAATCCATTCCCGTATCTCTTCTGTGTGTGTGCTACAGGCGGGTGTCTCAGATTGCCAGCACCATGTGATGGGAGCTCCAGGGCATGCTGCGTGCTCGCCAGGAGGGGCTGGGCAAGATGGCGTAGTCCGCTGGAGCAGCTGCGGGCGCGGCACACCGTCGCTCTCACCCTGGCGGAGTGCAGCAACACAGTGGAGCGGCACCAGCGGGACACTCTGGACAACGCAGGCCAAGGTGCGCGCCAGCCACTCACTCACTCATCCACTCACTCACTCAGCCACACATACAACCACTCACTCACTCATCCACTAACTTAAACCACTCACTCAACTACTCACTCACATCAACCACTCACTCAACCATTCACTCAAACATCCACTTACTCAACCACTCAATCAATCACTCACTCAGTCATTAACTTAACCACTCACTCAACCACACACTCATGCGCTTTAAACACTCACTCATTGGTTCAAACACTCACTCATTCAATACTCATTCAACCACTCACTAATTCACTCAACCACTCACTCACTGAACCACTCACCTCGCTCACATCAACCACCCGCTCGCTCACTGAACCAATCGCTCCATAAATCACTCATTCAGCCACTCACTCAACCATTCACTCACTCACTCACTCAGCCACTCACTCAACCAATCAATCACTCAATCATGAATTAAAACCGCTCACTCACTCAAACCCCTTACACACAGGCTCATCACCTGTGTCTCAACCATCTTACTGAGTAACATAACTCTTTTTTAGAAGTGACCTGGCCACAAGTGATAGGTCAACAACGTGCCTTATGTGGAAATATATAGCAGCCAACTACTCTAAATGCCTGTTTCTAAATGTGTAGGGGAAAATCCAGAGGACCAGAATAAAAATCCACTTGACCACGGAGAGAACATGCAAACTCCAAATACACAGGTGTCAGGGTTGGGATCTAACCGACAACCTCCTGTATACCAGACGAGGTAGTTAACATTGTATCCGGGCAAGCCGTACATCGAGCTGGAGTGGACCATGCGGCCCATCCCTATCGCGTGAGTGGCTCCCACTGTTGTTATTGTGTTCATATGTGTGTGGTCTGCTTGTGTGTATGCGTGTGCCGCACTGCGCTATGAACCCAACATGACCAGGCTGTTGCCCGCCCGCTCGCCCGACTCGTTGTGAGGCTTGCCCACCCCCCAGGGCGTTGTCGTGAAGATACCGCTGGGAGGAAGAATATCTCACAATACTGGAAGAGGTGAGGACTACACAGTGATTAACTGAGTGGGTCTGTGAGTGAGTTAGTGGATGAGTCGGTGGGTGAGTCGGTGGGTGAGTGGGTAGGTCAGTGGTTGAGGGAGTAGGTGAGTGAGTGTGTTAGAGAAGTGGGTGTGTTGAATGTGAGTGAATAGATGAGTGTGTGGAGCAGTGGATTGTTGAGTGAGTCGTTGGGTGAGTGAGTAGGTGGGTGTGGGTTAGAGATTGAGTGGGTGGTGGGTGATTGTGTGAATTAGTGGGTGGGTGGGTGAGTGAATGGTTTGAAGTGATTGATTAGGTGAGAGAGTGGGTGAGAGGAGGGTTGGTGAGTGGATGAGAAAATTGGTGGGTTACAGATTGAGTGGGTGGGTAACTAGGTGATTGGGAGGGTGAGTGGGTGAGTGGCTTATTGGGTGAGTAAGTCGGTGGGTGAGTAGGTGAGTGCCTGGATAAGTAAGTGAGTGTATGGGAGCATGAGTGGGTGGATGGTTGAGTAGGTGGGTGAATAGGTGAGTGGGTGGTGGGTGGGTGAATTAGTGAGTGACTGTGTGAGTGAGTGCGTGGGTAGGTCAGTGCGATATTGTGTGGGGGAGTGGGTGAGTGAGGGCTTGAGTGAATAGGTTAGTGGGCGGGTGAGTAGATTGTTGGGTGAGTGGGTGGGTGGGTGAGTCAGTTAGTGGGTGGGTGAGTGAATATCGAAGGTTGAGCAGGTGAGTTGTTAGTGTGTGATTGGGTGGGTGGGTGAGTCAAAGAGTGAGGCACCACGGTGGCGACATGTTAACTACCTCACCTAGTATACAGGATTTTGTGAATTCGATCCCATCCCTTCCACCTGTATATTTGGAGTTGGCATGTTTTCCCTGTGGTGTGGATTTTTCTCTGGGTCCTCCAGGTTTTCTCTCCATATTTAAAATCAACATTCATTTAGAGGATGTGGCTGCAATGAATGTCTCCATGATAATCCACTTCGTTAACCTATCATTTGTAACCAGGTCACTTCTGAAAAATATTAATTTAGTTATCTGAACCAGAGGTCGCAACCGGGTACCCGATACCCGTACCCTACCCGATACCCGGCTACCCGTACCCGGCCGGGTACGGTACGGGTAGCCGTTTGCGACCCTGGGCGGCCGGGTACGGGTACGGATAGGCCCTGAGGCACTGGTGAGTAACCGTTTGTCACTCATTTCGGGTAGGGTACGGGTACGGGTAGGGAACGGGTACCCGTACCTCTGATCTGAACCTTTTCTGGTAAAATAAAAAATATTGTTTAATTTAGTTTATTGGGTGGGTGAGTGGGTAGGTGGGTTATTGAGTGATTTGGTGGTAGGTTAGAGAATGAGTGGGTGAATGGGTGGGTGTGTGAGTGGGGGTGTGATTAGTTGAGTAGGTGAGTGGGTGAGTAAATGGTTGAGTGAGTGGATTAGAGATTGAGTGGGTGGCAGGGTGAGTGGGTTTGTGAGTGGATTGGTGGGTGTTTGAATGGGTGAGTGGGTGGAGTGCCGTGGTGGCGAGCTGTTAACCTACCTCGCCTTTTATACAGGAGGGTCGTGAGGGTCGATCCCGACCCTGACACCTGTATATTTGCATGTTCTCCCCATGGTTCCGTGGAATTTTCTCCAGGTGCTCCGGGTTCTCCCTCCACATTTAAAAACATGCAATTATAGAATTTGGCTGCTATCACTTTATATGTGAAAAGCCACTTAATTGAGTTGAATATTTGTGGTCAAATGGTTTTTGAAAAATATCTATATAGCTGAGTGCCTTACCTGGTAAAATAAAAAAGCGTAATTTTCATTTAGTGTGCAAAGGAGTGGCTGGATCGGTGAGTGGATGAGTGAGTGCGATGTTTGATGGGTGTTTTATTTTACTTTTATTAATTTACATTTTTTTACCTACGTGACTTTACCGAAAAAACCTAAGAATAGTTTAAATGGGTAGTAGGTCAGTGGTGGGGTGAGTGAGTGTGGGCTAGAGATTGAGTGGGTGGCTTGGTGAGTGGGTGAGTGTGTGCTTGGCTCGGTGGTTGAATGAATGGATGGTTGAGTTAGTGGGTGGGTGTTTGAGTGTGTGTTATCGTGGTGGGAGAGTCAGAGAGTGGAGTGCCATGTTGGCAAATTGTTAACTACCTTGCCTGGTATTTTTAAAGTTCGTAGGTTCGATCCAAACCCTGCTTCTCAAAACAACCTATATAGCTCAGTGGGCCTTACCTGGGGAATTTTTTTTTAGATTTAGTTAAGGGTGTTGGTGAGTGGGGCGGGGTGGGTGAGTGCATCAGTGTGGGTTTGAGATTTAGTGGGTGGCTTGGTGAGTGGGTAAGTTCGAGTAACTCAGTGGTTGAGTTAGTGGGGTGGTTACGTTAGTAGTGATTAAATTAGTGGGTGGGTCAATAATTACAGTGGTATGGGTGAGTGGTCTGAGTGGCTGAGGGAGTCGGTGGGTGGTTGCTGGTGGGTGGGGTGGGTTAGAATTGATTAGGTGGCAGGGTGAGTGGATCTGAAAGTGGGTGAGTGAGTAGGGTGCATCGGCGTGGTGAGGGGTGGAGTTAGTGAGTGGATGTTGAGTGAGTGGGTGAGTGTGTAGGTGCATGGATGTGTGGGTGGGTGAGTGTGGTGTGGGGTAGGAGGTTAGGTGGGTAGTGCGTGAATGGATGGGTTAGAAATCGAGTGAGTGGGTTAGTCACTGGGTGAGTGAGTGGATGGGTGGGTTTGTGAGCTTTGGTTAAGAGATGAGTCCAGTAGTAGGGTTTGTGTGTGGTTTAGAGATTGAGTGTGTGGTTGGGTGAGTGGGTGGTTGGGTGAGTGGGTGGGTTAGAGATTGAGTTGCTCGGTGAGGGAGTATTGGGTGGGTGAAGTGAGTTGGTGGGTCGGTGAGTGCGTGGGTGGGTGATTCAGTAAGTGGGTGAGTGAGGGGTTGGGTGAGCGATGGGTTGAGTGGGTGTCTTTTTTGTTCGTGAGTTTGTGGGTGGGTGAGTTGGTCAGTTAGTGGTTGGGTGAGTAAGTGGGTGGGTGAGCAAGTGAGTGAATGGGTGTGTTGGTAGGTGAGTGTGTAGCTTGGTGAGTGTTCGTAGGGTGAGTGGGTCGGTGAGAAAGTGGTTAACGGAGTGAGTGGTTGGGTGGGTGGGTGAGTTGTTGACTGAGTGGGGTCAGCGAGTGGGTGGGTGAGTTGATGTGGGAGGTTGAGTGGGTAAGTTAGTGTTTGAGTTATTGGATGGGTAAGTCAGAGAGTGAGGCGCCAAGGTGGTGAGACGTGCACTGCCTCGCCTGGTATACAGGAGGTTGTGGATTCGATCCTGACCCTGTCGCCTGTATATTTGGAGTTTGCATGTTCTAC
>NW_026891078.1:2500-31772 GCF_015708825.2 Lethenteron reissneri
ACCCACCCACCCACTCACTCCACTCACCCACCCACCCAACCACTCACTCACCCACCCACTCACTCACTCACCCAATCACTCACTCACCCACCCACCCACCCACTCACCCACCCACTCACCCACCCACTCACCCACCCACCCACTCACCCACCCACCCACCCACCCACCCACTCACTCACCCACCCACCCACTCACCCACCCACTCACTCACCCACTCACCCACCCACCCACTCACCCACTCACCCACCCACTCACCCACTCACCCACCCACTCACCCACCCACCCACCCACTCACCCACCCACCCACTCACCCACCCACCCACCCACCCTCATCGTGCTGGTAGTGCCGCCCCCCCTCGTGGAGATCTCTGCCTCCTGGTGGTGCACCACGTCGCGAAGCGCCATTCTCCTCCTCCACGCACTCCTCGTGGAGATCCCCACGGTGAGCTCCCACCACTCCGCCTCCTCCTCATCATCATCGCCGTCATCATCGTCGTCGTCATCGTCATCATCGTCGTCATCATCGTCGTCATCATAGTCGTGGTCATCGTCGTCATCATCATCGTCGTCATCGTCGTGGTCATCGTCGTCATCGCTGTGGTGGTTGTTGACACGGTCCACACCTTTAGCGACGTCACCGTCACCGTCATCATCATCATCGTCGTCATCGTCATCATCGCTGTGGTGGTTGTTGACACGGTCCACACCATCAGCGACGTCATCATCATCGTCATCGTCGTCATCGTCGTGGTCATCTTTGTGGTCGTCATCGTCTTCGTAGTCCTCATCCTCATCACGGCACTCCTCCTCATCATCGTCACCGTCACCGTCCTCCACCTCCACCGTCGATTTCTTGTGCAGCATCAAGGTGACAGTCGGAGCACTCAGCACGGCTGAGACACGGGGTGGGGGGGGTTACGGGTGGGGAGGGGTGAGGGAGACGTCATGTCACTCACCAGGTGAGGGAGACGTCATCTCACTCACCTGGTGAGGAGATGACGTCTCACTCACCAGGTGAGGAGATGACGTCATGTCACTCACCTGGTGAGGAGATGACGAACATCTCACTCACCTGGTGAGGAGATGACGTCTCACTCACCCCCCGAGCCTGAACAGACTGTTGGTGCAAGAGCAGCACACAGAGACACTCACACACAGACACACACACACAGAGACACTCACACACAGACACTCACACACACACAGAGACACTCACACAGAGCCTCACACACAAA
This sequence comes from Lethenteron reissneri, assembly GCF_015708825.2. Classification (NCBI taxonomy): domain Eukaryota; kingdom Metazoa; phylum Chordata; class Hyperoartia; order Petromyzontiformes; family Petromyzontidae; genus Lethenteron; species Lethenteron reissneri. The sequence continues at coordinate 3,736 of NW_026891078.1, forward strand.
GACACTCACACACAGACACACACACAGACACTCACACACAGACACACACACACACAGACACTCACACACAGACACTCACACACACACACAGACACTCACACACAGACACACACACACACAGACACTCACACACAGACACACACATACACAGAGACACTCACACAGAGCCTCACACACAAAGACACACACACAGAGACACACACACACAGACACACACACACACAGAGACACACATACACACAGAGAGACACACACAGACAGGAGACACAGACAGAGACACTCACACACATAGACACTCACACACAGACACACACACAGACAGAGACACACAGAGACACACACAGAGACACTCACACACACAGAGACACACATACACACAGAGACACACACACAGACAGAGACACAGACAGAGACACTCACACACAGAGACACTCACACACAGACACACACACAGACAGAGACACACAGAGACACACACAGAGACACTCACACACACACAGAGACACTCACACAAACACAGAGACACACACAGAGACACTCACACACACACACACAGAGACACACAGAGACACACATACACAGAGACACACACACAGACACACAGAGACAGAGACACACACACAGAGACACACACAGAGACACTCACACACACACACACAGAGACACACAGAGACAGAGACACACACAGAGAGAGAGACACAGACAATGCCACTTACTTGTCTTCAAGGGTAAGACCTCAACCACGACCCAGGGTGAGGATGATGGTGGTGTTGGTGGTGGTGATGAGACGGTGGATCTGACGCGAAGGTGATAGCGGTCGCCGGGATGTCGCAGCGCTGAGGAGACATCGCACCGTGTCTCTGTGGTGGCAGCGCAGACGGTCCGCCAGCGGGCTCGTCCATAGCTGCACAGAGACACGGGGAGGAGGAGGTGGTGAGGAGTGGGTGAGTGAGTGGGTGGGTGGGTGAGTGGGTGGGTGAGTCAGTGAGTGAGTGGGTGAGTGAGTGGGTGAGTGAGTGGGTGGGTGAGTGGGTGGATGAGTCAGTGAGTGAGTGGGTGAGTGAGTGGGTGAGTGAGTGGGTGGGTGAGTGAGCAAGCGGGTGAGTGGTCGAGTGAGTGGGTAAGTGGGTAAGTGGGTGAGTGAGTGGGTGAGTCAGTGAGTGAGTGGGTGGGTGAGTGAGTGGGTGAGTCAGTGAGTTAGTGGGTGGGTGGGTGAGTGGGTGAGTGACAGAGTGGGTGGGTGAGTAAGTGGGTGGGTAAGTGCGGTAGTCAGTGAGTGAGTGAGTGGGTGAGTGAGTGGGTAGTTGAGTGCGTTAGTCAGTGAGTAGGTGAGTCAGTGAGTGAGTGGGTGGGTGAGTGAGTTATTCAGTGAGTGAGTGGGTGAGTGAGTGGGTGGTTGAGTGTGTTAGTCAGTGAGTGAGTGGGTGAGTAAGTGGGTGGGTGAGGGCATTAGTCAGTGAGTGAGTGGGTGAGTGAGTGAGTGAGTGGGTGAGTGGGTAGTTGAGTGCGTTAGTCAGTGAGTGAGTGGGTGAGTCAGTGAGTGAGTGGGTGGGTGAGTTAGTCAGTGAGTGAGTGGGTGAGTGAGTGGGTGGTTGAGTGTGTTAGTCAGTGAGTGAGTGGGTGGGTGAGTGAGTGGGTGGTTGAGTGTGTGAGTGGGAGAGTGTGTGAGTGGGAGAGTGAGTGGGTGGGTGCGTGAGTGGGTGGGTGAGTGAGAGAGTGGGTGGGTGAGTAAGTGGGTGGGTGAGTGGATGGGTGGGTGAGTGGATGGGTGGGTGAGTGAGTGGATGGTTGAGTAAGTGGGTGGGTGAGCAAGTGGGTGAGTGGATGGATGGATGAGTGAGTGCGTGGGTGAGCGAGTGGGTGGGTGAGCGAGTGAGTGGGTGAGCGAGTGAGTGGGTGAGCGAGTGAGTGGATGGTTGAGTGAGTGGATGGGTGAGCGAGCGGGTGAGCGAGTGGGTGGGTGAGCGAGTGAGTGGATGGTTGAGTGAGTGGATGGGTGAGCGAGTGAGTGTATGGTTGAGTGAGTGTATGGTTGAGTGAGTGGGTGGGTGAGTGAGTGAGTGGGTGAGTGAGTGAGTGGGTGAGCGAATGAGTGAGTGGATGGTTGAGTGAGTGGATTGGTAGGTGAGTGAGCGAGTGAGTGGGTGGGCGAGTGAGTGGGTGGGCGAGTGAGTGGGTGGGTGAGTGAGTGGGTGGGTGAGCGAGTGAGCGAGCATCTCACAGTTTGCTGTCCACTCTGTAGGCAACGTCCAGGAGCTTTGAGCTGCTGCTGGTGGCGACGTCCACTTGAGCGTCGTGGTCCCAGCGGAGTTGCGTCAGCAGGTCGCGAGACTCCACGCGGACATTCAGAGGGGGAGTCGCAGCTGGGGAGATGGGCAGTGTGCGCTAACCACTGCACCACCGCTCCCCACACACAGTGCGCTAACCACTGCACCACCGCTCCCCACACTGCGCTAACCACTGCACCACCGCTCCCCACACACAGTGCGCTAACCACTGCACCACCGCTCCCCACACTGCGCTAACCACTGCACCACCGCTCCCCACACACACACAGTGCGCTAACCACTGCACCACCGCTCCCCACACACACACAGTGCGCTAACCACTGCACCACCGCTCCCCACACACACACAGTGCGCTAACCACTGCACCACCGCTCCCCACACACACACACAGTGCGCTAACCACTGCACCACCGCTCCCCACACACACACAGTGCGTTAACCACTGCACCACCGCTCCCCACACACACACACAGTGCGCTAACCACTGCACCACCGCTCCCCACACTGCGCTAACCACTGCACCACCGCTCCCCACACTGCGCTAACCACTGCACCACCACTCCCCACACACAGTGCGCTAACCACTGCACCACCGCTCCCCACGTCCACCACAACTTGGTACCCGATGTATCGACCACCTCCGGCTGTGCTCACCGTGTGTGCACGTGACGAGGTGGAGGTGGTGGAGGAGGAGGAGAGGAAGAGTAGGCCAAGTCTCGAGACGAGTTTCCTCGCCGCCATGACGCCCATCCGGGAGACGCGTTTTGCAGTTTCCCAAGTCACGTGGTGCAGAGAAATTCGATTCCCGATTCGATTAACTCTGCTCGCGTCGATTCTTAATGGGATAGCATTAGGAATCGATTACTGAAGATTAATGGATGTATAGAGTCGATTTCTATTGGGATAACATGGGAATCGATTTATAGTTGATTAAGCTATTGGAATCGATTTCCGTTGGGATAGCATGGGAATAGACTATCATGTGTGTGTGAGTCCATGTGTGTGTCTGTAAGTCGATGTCTGTGTGTGTAAGTTTGTATGTGTGTGTAAGTCGATGTCTGTGTGTACTTGTGTGTAAGTCGATGTCTGTGTGTACTTGTGTGTGTGAGAGTCCATGTGTGTGTATCTAAAGTCGATGTCTGTGTGTGTACGTTTATATGTGTGTGTAAGTCGATGTCTGTGTGTACTTGTGTGTGTGTGTGAGTCCATGTGTGTGTATCTAAAGTCGATGTATGTGTGTGTGTAAGTGTATATGTGTGTGTATAAGTTGATGTCTGTGTGTACTTGTGTGTGTGTGTGAGTCCATGTGTGTGTATCTAAAGTCGATGTCTGTGTGTACTTGTGTGTGTGTGAGTCCATGTGTGTGTATCTAAAGTCGATGTCTGTGTGTATAAGTTTGTATGTGTGTATAAGTTGATGTCTGTGTGTACTTGTGAAGTATTGGAATTGACGGCAGGAACTTCTTGACGGGTAACACACTTTTATTAAATCTTGACGTGTCACAATACAACGGGTGGTCTCTATCCTTTGGACTATACACTCCACTTAACTCGTGTAGACTCTATGTTTCTGACTACACCCAATACACTTGACTCGTGTAGACCCTATGCCTCTGGCTACACACAATACACTTGACTCGTGTAGACCCTATGCCTCTTGCTATACACAATACACTTGACTCGTGTAGACCTTATGCCTCTGGCTACACACAATACATTCGGCTCGTGTAGACTCTATGCCTATGGCTACACACACTGCACTCGCCTCTGGGTTACACAGAGTCCCGGTCCCGTTAGGACAGCGGGACTAGGTACCGCAGGGCCCTAGGTCTTCATCCCCGTCTTCATTCTTCGCTGGTTACATACTGCCCTTACGCCTGTGTGCATCCCCTTTTATAGCCCCTGCTCACGAGAGACGGAGCTGATGCGGACGTCGATGTGAGCATCGCTCCTTAGTGGACCAATCACGACGCACTCTCTCTACGATCCGTTTTCCCCAGCGCGTGTTAACACTCCTCCACCAATCACACCGCGCTGCCACCCGGTCACTCCCTCTCAGCGCGTCACCGGCCCACAGCCAATCATTACCCCGTAACCCACGACCCCGCGCTGACCCCTGATCCTCCACCGTCAGCGCGCGTCACCACATACACAGCCAATCATTACGCGCTGGCATACGATCCCTAATCCCAGCGCGTATCACCACTACATCACCCCCTCCCACATAGCTTGCAGCCGGCCCGGCTGTTAACCAACAACACAACCCAACGTCAACGCAATAATAAAAAAAAGAACCCCACCCCCCAGTGTGCCCCGTAACGCAACAACGACAACACAACAACAACACTTAAATAAGAAGCAATATACAGCCCGACGAACAACACAATAAAAGCGAACTCCAGAAACCGAACGCGCCAAGTGTATCTGTGACTAAACGCAGTGACGAGGCGCTCCGGCTGCCTCGACTCCTCACGTGGTAGGTCATAAAAAGTAGCGCGACCTAGCGCGAGTCCGTCTGGCCGGTCCGTCGTATGGGACGGGACGCTGGCGACCGTCCGGTGGCTCCGGCAGCTCTAGACGGCGCGGATCGGGCCCGGAAGGACCGGCCCCGCCGCGAAGATCCGACCGCCGATGGTCGGCAGCTGTCAGTTCCGAGACACCTGGGAGCGGATCAGGCGGAGACATGTGAGGATCAGGCAAAGACATTTCCCCCTTAGGGTCGTCGGTCACGTCACATGCTCGGCCCTCACGACACAAGGGGAGGCCATGTGGAGGCGAGAACGGTTTCAGTCGGGAGGGGTGGACGTACCAACGGCGTTTTCCCCATTTTATCTGAACGCACTGGGGGCGTGCAATCCGCACGACCTCCACGGGTCCCCGCCATGGCTTCAACAATTTAGGCGACGTAGCCAAAGGTGCCTGTGGGCAATGCAGCCAGGCCCTGTCACCTGGTTCCCAGTTGTGCACGGACACCTTTCGTGCACGCAACCGCTCGTTTGCAATTTGGCGAGCCCGCGAATTAAGCCGTGCGGCCTCCCTCGCCTCTGTCAGCTTATGAATATTAAATTTAATATGCTCTGCCAATTTTGAATTAGTTCGTGGTGCGGGCAGGCCCAGCTGCGTTTCCATGGGCGGGTCGGCCTCCCGACCGTACATCATATAGAACGGGGAAAATCCCGTAGCTGCATGGGGGGCCATTCTATACGCGGCGAGGACCCCAGGGACCTGCAGGTCCCAATCAACATGTGCCTCACACACCTGCTGGCACAGCATAGAAGTCAATGTCCTGTGGAGTCTCTCCACCATCCCGTCCGTCTGCGGGTGGTACGGGGAGGTACGCACCTTCTTAGTACCTAACAGGTCGCACACCTCTTGCAGTAATTTACTCGAAAAATTTTTCCCTTGGTCGGTCAGCAAGCGTTCGGGAGCCCCCTTGTCCAGGACGTAGCCCTGGACAAAGGCGTCCGTCACAGCCGCCGCCGACTGGTTGGCGAGTGGCCACGCCATAGGCCACCGGGTAAAATATTCGACCCCCACCAACAGGTACTTATTACCTCTAGGCGTGACTGGAAAAGGCCCCAGAATATCGAGTGCAACGAGCTCGTTAGTGCGCGAGACCTGAATAGATTTCAGCGGTGGATTAGCTGCCACAGGCGGTGGTTTTCGTCTGGCGCACTCAACACAACCCTTCAGAATATTCACCACGTCACTCCCCATTCCCGGCCAATAATAGTCACGCTGAAGCAGGGCAAGCGTTTTGTTAACTCCCAAATGCAAGAGGCGTTCGTGTGCGGCCAAGACAACTTTCCCCCTCACAGCAGAAGGCACCACAATCGCGTGCCGCCGGGACAAACTGTCCCATCTCATTAACAGGCCTTGCTTAAGTACGTAGGAGCCAGTTCGTTCATGGTCACCTTCGGAACCCCCCGTCCTGCGGCACAATGCTAGCAGGGAGCTGTCCGCCATTTGGAGACGGCCCCACTCAATCAGCGACAATGAGAGCAGCGAGTCCTGACCCCCAGGGGTAGCGGGACCATCCCCAATTGGTGTGCCCGCGGTCGCAACCAATGCGCCCTCGCCTTCCGTAACTGGCGGTCTACAGCGCGCCGATCCCGATAAGCACGCACATTTGTGACAAGGCAACAATCGCGACAGAGCATCAGCATTTGTGTGTCGCGCGCACAGCGAATCGACCCATTCGAGGTCCTCCTTCGGATTAACGTTTTGCGTGGGGCTCGGATCAGCCTGCGCAACCAGCCGCTCTTCCGCAGGGACCCGTGCCGCGTGAGCTAGCACGGTGCCCTGCTGAATGACGGCCGGCCGCGACCCAGCGTTTAAACCCCTGACAAACGGATCCCTGTCAGCCCCAACCAAAGTGTGAGCCACCGACAAATCGAGACCTCCAACAGCCCTATTAGAAGGACCCAAAAGCGTGCCTTGATCCGAGGTCTCCCTCACCCATGGTTTCCGCAACCGGAGGGGAATTAACATTTGTGAACCCAGGGGCACGTGCACGGTCTGTGTTGCTAACACTTGTATCGTAGCGCACGCTGTCCGAATTTCAGTAGGGTTCGTCAAAAATGAAATACGGCGACCCGATGGTAGTTCAATGCAACGCTGATCAACGAGAATTTTGATGGGCATTTTTGCCAAAAAATCAGTGCCCAATAGACAAGGAACCGCCAGGGAGGACGAAACGAAAACGGGTCCCGACAATTTGATATCCCCAATGCAAATAGACGCCCTAATCTGACCGATAATGCCCAACGATCCCCCATTAGCGGCGTAAAATGGCACATCCACTGGAAGCAGCGGACGACATTGTACAGGGAGAATGTTGTAAATGAGATCCGATATAATAGTCGCCGATGCCCCCGTGTCCACTAACACCCTGACCTCGACCCCATCAATAGATCCCGTAACGACGGATGAACCCGCTCTGGCAGCCACTATTCTGTGCCCCAACTCCGACCATTTAATGTCTCCCCGGACCCGGCCGAACCCCCCTCGCCGAACCGAATCCCCGAACCCTAACCGGCTCTCCTCCGCCGCAACGCGACGGACCATGCATGTCGAGTATGCGGGCCGAGCATGTGAGGTGCCGCGACTCGCCGGGGTTTGTAGGGATGACTTGGGGCCTTGTTCGTCGTCCAGCCGAGGTCCCATGGCGCGCTGACGTGGGGCGCGGCAGCCGGACGCCACGTGGCCCCGGAGGCCGCAGTTATAACACGTGATGAGGGTCGTCGGAGATCTCGGTTGCTCCAGCTTGCGGGCCGATCGCAGAGGCGAACGACCCCCCGACCTCCAGTCCCCCGGTCGTCCCGCGGTGAACGCCTCCTCTCGTGGGCTGACGACTTGGGGTTCGGTGACTACCGGGCCCGGAGCCGAGGCCACGGCAGCGTTGCAGACGACCACCTGTTTACGTTGAAGGACCTCGTGCGCTTGTATACTTGTAGCGACCCGCAAGGAAGAAATATCGATCTCGTCGGCCGTGTTGATGGGGACCCCCAGGTCCTGTGCCAACTTGAGCAGTTGCTCCAAAACCATCGCATCTTTGCCCTCCTCGTCCATACGAGGGAACGCGGCGTCGGCGAGAGCCAGCAACGCCGTGCGATAGGCAAGCACGGTCTCCGTGTCCGCCTTCCGCCTTGCATAAAATTGATGGCGACACGCCGAGGGAGGACCGTAGATCTTGGCCATGAGAGCCAGCGCATCCTTGAGCGTGGAGCGGTCCGACCTGCGTGCGGACGTGAAGGCCGCGAGCGCGTTGTCGTCCAGCATGGCAGGCAGTGCCCGCAGCGCCGTAGCGTCGGACCAGGCGGACATCTCCTGATGCGCCAAAAACCTGCGCTGAAATTGGCCCCAGTCCCCGCCTTCCGCCTTGAAGGCTGACAATGTGGGAAGGCGCTGTTGAAAGATGAAGTCGTCCTCCGCCTCGTGGTTCCTCACCGCCGCCCCGTCTGTGCGTAAGATGGCGGCCCCAGTGGCGGGTGTCTGATGGCGGTCTGCAGCGCGCATTGGTGACGTAAGCGGGCGCGCTTGAAGAACCGCTGCCACGTGGTGATGGCCGTTCCCGCCAAAAGTCGGCGCAGATGAAATGGCGGGAATCGCCAAGTCATTTTGGCGGGAATCTGCGGGGCGACCCTGTAGAATGTCCGCCGCCGTCCCCGCTCCTCCAGACGAGCTGATCTCCGCCAGGATGGACGCGGCGGCGAGCAGCAGCTCCGCCAGACGGGAGTGCGCCTCCCGGAGCACGGCATCGGTCCCCCGTCGCTCGTCCGGCGCCGTCGGCGGATCCTGCAGCGTGGGCAATTCTTCGTCCTCACCCCCCGATGCCAGCTGGCCCGAGTCGTCAAGGTTGTCCCCGCGGTCAATCCCGTGGGTCCGACGGGTCTTCCTTGTATCCATGCTTGGAAGACCGTTTCACTTCTGACGCCAGTTGAAGTATTGGAAATGACGGCAGGAACTTCTTGACGGGTAACACACTTTTATTAAATCTTGACGTGTCAGAATACAACGTGTGGTCTCTATTCTTTGGACTATACACTCCACTTAACTCGTGTAGACTCTATGCCTCTGGCTACACACAATACACTTGACTCGTGTAGACCCTATGCCTCTGGCTACACACAATACACTTGACTCGTGTAGACCCTATGCCTCTGGCTACACACCATACACTTGACTCGTGTAGACCCTATGCCTCTGGCTACACACAATACACTTGACTCGTGTAGACCCTATGCCTATGGCTACACACAATACACTCGCCTCTGGGTTACACAGAGTCCCGGTCCCGTTAGGACAGCGGGACTAGGTACCGCAGGGCCCTATCTCTTCGATCCCCGTCTTCATTCTTCGCTGGTTACATACTGCCCTTACGCCTGTGTGCATCCCCTTTTATAGCCCCTGCTCACGAGAGACGGAGCTGATGCGGACGTCGACGTGAGCATCGCTCCTTAGTGAACCAATCACGACGCGCTCTCTCTACGATCCGTTTTCCCCAGCGCGTGTTAACACTACTCCACCAATCACACCGCGCTGCCACCCGGTCACTCCCTCTCAGCGCGTCACCGGCCCACAGCCAATCATTACCCCGTAACCCACGACCCCGCGCTGACCCCTGATCCTCCACCGTCAGCGCGCGTCACCACATACACAGCCAATCATTACGCGCTGGCATACGATCCCTAATCCCAGCGCGTATCACCACTACATGTGTATCATAGGCGGGGCTACTCGCTACTAGCAGCACTTGCCCCTACAGCCGCCTAGAGGCTACCTGGGGGAGCTTTGTTTGTGTGTGTATCATAGGCGGTGCTACTCGCTACTAGCAGCACTTGCCCCTACAGCCCTGCTAGAGGCTACCTGGGGGAGCTTTGTCTGTGTATCATAGGCGGTGCTACTCGCTACTAGCAGCACTTGCCCCTACAGCCCTGCTAGAGGCTACCTGGGGGAGCTTTATCTGTGTGTGTATCATAGGCGGTGCTACTCGCTACTAGCAGCACTTGCCCCTACCGCCCTGCTAGAGGCTACCTGGGGGAGCTTTGTCTGTGTGTTGGGCGTGTCCTCTTTCAGGACCACCGCCTGAAACGTCGCCCTGCATCAGCGGCCGATGTCATCACGCCCACATCACGTGGTCTGTCATCTCTTAATTGATCCAATTAAGAGTGTCACGGACAGACAAAGCTACGCCAGGTAGCCTCTAGCAGGGCGGTAGGGGCAAGTGCTGTTAGCGGGTACCTATATCACGGGTACACGCCCGACCGCCTTTGTCTCCCCAGTGGTGATGTTCCCCTTCCAGCAGCACCACCACCACCCGCTCGTGACGAGTCGTTGTCAAAGTTTTGCAATCTTGAGGCTGTGGCAAACCAGACCACCCCGCCCGCAACATCCTTCACTACAACGGCAAAGCTCCCCCGTGTAGGGCAGGTGCTGCTAAACACACAACAACAACCGCCATTCGCCACTAAGTGGCGGTGACGTCACCACGACGCTTGTGCCAGGCCATGTGCACCTTGAGGCCACGTGAAGTGTCGAACGCCCGCTGGCAGGAGGTAACGGGGCAGACCCAGCAGGTGCCACGGGTCGACTGACTGAGATGACCGAGATGACTGGCTGATGCACCACCTGTGCCCCCTACTGTGCCAACTTGCTGTGCTTTAGCCACCCGGCGCTCCGCTCGTTGTTGTGAGCGTCGCTCCTCCGCCCTCCGTTGTTGTTGGAGGGCGACTGCCTCCAACTGCCCAGTAGCGTCCTTCACGAGCCTCCTCCACAGAGGCCGATCTTGACACCGCTGGTACCAGTCATCGGCAAGTCCACTCAGCTCTACGTCCTCCTGTACCGCATCACTCCATCTCCTCTCTAGCCCGTGCCGCGCCCGTTTAGCCCCCTCGATCCGGCCGAACAAAAGCTGTTTAGGCATGCGGTGGCTGGGCATGCGGGCTACATGACCCAGCCAACGCAGCCTTGCCTGCCGGAGGAACTCACCAAAGGGACTTTGGCCAGATCTTTCAAGGATTTGTGAGCTCCTCACACAATCCAGCCTGCCGGTTAAACCCAGGATGGTTAGTGCACAATACCCATGGCAAACATCACCCTTCACCACCCACCATCTCCTGCATGATATTCTCCCCGTGGATTTTTCTCCGGGTCCTCCGGTTTTCCCCCTCCACATTTAGAATCAACATCACGCGTTCAGAGCATTTGGCTGCTTTAAGTGTCCACGTCATCATCCATTTCAATGTGGCTATCATTTGTGAAAGCCAGGTCGCTTCTGAAAGAGCGCTACATCGCTCAGTGGGCCATGCTTTGTGAACTAAAACAGATGTTTGAGTTTATAGACATTGCAGCAGTCAGAGACGCACACGTTTAGATTGCAGAGTGGCTCGTACCAGTTTCTTTTGTTCAGGGGGCTGGGAATGCGTTTGCTTTATAAAAGTGCTCTCACTTTCAATCTGCCCTTGAAACCAATCGTTAATCGAGTCCAGTCCTGCCGTTGTGTGTTTAATTAGCCACACTGGCGAAAGGTCACTCCTGACATTTCCATAACGAATGCAAGAGGCTTCATCGCATGCGAGAGAACGCCGACTCGTGCCGCGTGGCACTCTACGTTCTCTTCCTCAAACGAGTCTTTGCATTTGGACGGGGTAAAATAGCCGATTTAATTTCCTGCAGCAACAAAAAAGTCAGATCGTATTCGTGGCATTACCCCCCCCCTCCCCCCTCCGTGAGTAGCGCCTCGTGGATTTAATAATTTAATTAGGAAAGTTGCGGAAGCGGCTTTACGAGTCGCTCAAGCAACAGGGTTCACTCACCACTCTCTACACGTGACCCATCTCCACGCGTGTGTCCAGTTGAACGCATTGGCTTTCTCCGCGTGCAAAAGTACTCAAGAAGGGATTTGACAAGTAACCGGGCATTACAGGTCACGTGACATTACAGGTGTGCTCACACCTGAGAGCGTGTGTGTGCGTGGCATGGTGCACATGGCCTGGCACAAGCGTCGTGGTGACGTCACCGCCACTTAGTGGCGAATGGCGGTTGTTGTTGTGTGTGCATGTGTGTGCGTGTGTGCGGGTGCGTGTGTGTGAGTGTGCGTGTGTGTGCGCATGTGTGTGCATGTGTGTGCGTGTGCGTGAGTGTGTGTGCGTGTATGTGCGTGTGTGTGTGTACGTGTGTGCGTGTGCGTGAGTGTGCGTGTGTATATGTGTGTGTGTGCGTGCGTGGGGAGCGGTAGTGTACCGGTTAGCGCGCTGCGCTATGAACCTGGCGACCCGGTTTCGATTCCCGCTCACGGCCAACACCAGTGACGATTATCTGAACCGGTCCTGGGCCTCACCTAGGTCGACTCAGCCTTAAATGAGTACCTGGTGCGGTGTGTAAACATCGCCACTGGGGAGACAAAGGCGGTCGGGCGTGGTGCTGGCCACCCACCCCCTCGTGTACCGTTACGGCCTTCATAGGTGCTCGCTAACAGCACTTGCCCCTACAGTCTGTTTAGGCTATACGGGGGATCTTTGTCTTTGTGTGGTAAATGCAGACATGATTCCTTGCAAAGGTTTCAGTTTGGTGTTTTAACGTCTTAAACACACGAGGGTTTTATTGTGGCCAGAAAGGGGGAAAATCCCTTCGATTATCAAAGCGGAAGTTTCCACGCGGCGGGGTTTCAATCCACCAATTAGAAGCGAGGGGGCTGCGGGGTGACGCGTCAGCGCCGGCAGCCAATCAGGGCGCGTCTCGCGCCTGCTGTGGGCGGGGCTTCAGCGCGTGAGGAGGTCGCCTTGGTGGGAAGAGACGCTGGGATATCGCCCAGCAACAACAACAACAACTACCACAACAACAACTACCACAACAACAGCAACTACTACCACTACTACTACCTTGTGAGTATTACTAGCACTCTTATCACGACTACTACTACCACTCTTATTGCCACCACAACTCTTTTTACTACCACAACTAGCACCACCCTGTGAGTATCACAACAACAACAACACTAGTTGTTGTAGTAAGATGTAGGCATTTCTCGCCGCTATGCAGCATCACCCCTCATCACCCCTCACCACGTGTTGTAACAACACCCCTCACCACCACCACGTGTTGTAACAACACCCCTCCCACCACCACGTGTTGTAGCAACACCCCTCACCACCACCACGTGTTGTGTTGCAGCAACCACGCCGCGTGGACAATGGCGGACGTGGGTGAGTGAGTGGGTGTGAGAGTGTGTGGGTGGGTGTGAGTGTGGGTGTGAGAGTGTGGGAGTGTGTGTGTGGGTGTGAGAGTGTGTGGGTGGGTGTGAAAGTGTGGGAGTGTGTGGGTGTGAGAGTGTGGGAGTGTGAGTGTGTGAAGAGTGTGTGGGTGGGTGTGTGGGTGGGTGTGAGAGTGTGTGGGTGGGTGTGTGAGTGTGTGAGAGTGTGGGTAGCTTGCCATCTTTTTCGACTTCCATGGTGAATCTGATGGCTGGGTGTATGGAATTGATGTGGTCGACAAATTGGTCTAGAGCAGGCCGGCCATGTGGCCAGATGACAAAAGTGTCATCTACGTACCTCTACCACAAGGTCGGGTGTAGAGTGGCAGTCTGGATGGCGTCAGTCTCAAATTTCTCCATGAAGACGTTGGCTACAACCGGAGATAGGGGGGAGCCCATTGGGGTGCCCTCAGTTTGCCTGTAGAAAGTTCCATTCCAGGTGAAGTATGTATTGGTTAAGCAGTGTCTCACCAGGGGGGGTACTCCAGCATTCAGTCCTTGATGAACCAAGTCTTCAATGATTGCGATGGTGTCAGGTACAGGAACCTTGGTGAACAAGGAGACCACATCAAAACTGACAAGCAGGTCGTCTGTTCAGCTCCAAACCATTCACAGTTTGGCAAACTTTTCATAGATATCCTCTCCTGTAGTTGTTCCTTTGATGCTTTGCAGTGCAGCAAGCTCTTCTGTGACTTCGAAATAGTCATTCGTCCCACGAATAAACATTAGAAGTTGTGCAGAATCACGAACATCATTGCTTTCGTCGAGTGCCAAGGAAAAATAGGAAAGTTTTTTTTGTGGAGTTTTGCAAATGCTGATGCAAATTGTCTCCCATTTCTTCAATCCTCCGTGTAATTGTAGGTCCTGAAGACTCACTGTACTAAATAAATCGGCCTTCTCTGGACACATCTCTTTGGCAACAGAAAGAAGGCATTCTTTAACAAATTCTCCCTCCACGAATGGTCTGCCAGTGCACGCTATTAGCTTGGCAACTTGAAAACTTGCTCGCAGTGATGAAATATTTAGCTGCTTCTGCTTCACAAAAGTATTTTGCTGAGTTGTTAATGTATTTTTCAGTTTTAATGTTTTATCTTTTCTCACTTCTCCGACCAAACAATCATATTTATCTTTATGTTGAGTTTCATAGTGTCGACGTAAATTGTATTCTTTGAACACAGACACTATATTCTGGCATATCAGACACACAGCTCTTTCCTTGTACTGCATGAAAAAGTAATTATAAGTCCACTTTTCTTTGAATATCCTACACTCCGAGTAAATTTTTCTCTTTCTTGACATCATTGTTTCCTAGGGAGTCAAAATTGCTATTAGTAATAAAATACCAATATATATGTAATGGGTTCCGGAGACACTTGTAGAGGTAACTTCTTTATTACAATACAACACTCCAACAGTCCAACTCTCCAACAGTCCTGATACTCTGTTACAGCCTAGGTACACAGCCTAGGTACACAGCCTAGGTACACTACTCTGGCTACACTCTGGAACTCGCCCTCACAAGGTCGTAGAGTCGGGAGTTCCAGAGTCCCACCACTGGCTCTCACATCATCCCAGGGTCTTCAGATGGCTGGTCGTGGGTCTTGGGTCTTGAGTTACAACTGGGCCCCGATCGTCCAGGGAGCTCTCCTTTTATGCCTGGTCCAACGAGGGGTGGGGCCGTGTGCGCCACCAGACATCCCACAGAGCACACACAGCCCCCCCCCCCCCCGTTGGCGGCGCCCAGAGGCTTAAGCGTCTGGACCCCCTGGGAACCCAACGCCTGGCGCCCAGAGGCTTAAGCGTCTGGACCCGCCCGGGAACCCAGAGCCCCCAGCAGCCCCTCCCTTCTTATGTCACTACATTACCCCCCTCTACGTAGCCTCCAGCCGTCCCGGCTGTCAATAATTAGAAAGTTTAAATTAACGAAAGGGAGAGAGAGAAAAAAAATACGCGAGCCTCAACAGGAAAAGAAAAGAGAACAAGAAAGCAACCATAAATACCATAACCAACCTGTACAACTCTACACTATATACAAGCATCAATCAACAAAAAGGTGAAGCAATGACACGTGAACAAACGACCCGCGGCACACCTAGCCCTCCTCGGGATCCGACGTGTTCCTAGCAGCTCCCTCCGCAGCAGCAGGACAATGTGTTCTGACGGTGCGGACTGCTGCGTTGTGTTTCACACGACACAGGATTGACGACGGGAGGAGAAGGGCACGGTGGGTTCACGGCTCTGCAAGCACCAGCAGCAGCAGCTGCAAGCAATCAGCAGCAGCAGCAGCAGCAGGAGCAGCGAGAACTTGCCGGCCACATGTCGCTGCGATGTGTCGCGTTGCTGTTTCTCGCCTCCGTCTCCTTTCAAGGTGATGATCGCCGCCGCCGTGAACATCGGCAGCATCCAGCAGCATCCCCCCCCCCCCCCCTCATGCGATCGTGGTTCGGCTTCACCGTGTCAGTCGTCGTCTGTAGACGCGGAAGATTCGTGGCACCCCACACACGCGAATTGGCGCTGTACGATGGGGAGTCTTTCTTTAAAAAAAGAGTCGCGATTTGCTGAGTGCCGATTTGCTGAGTGCTGATTTGCTGAGTGCGACGGGCGACGCCTCGTTGGTTCCTGCACGACGGTGGATTCCATCGTGTAAGTCGTCATCTAGCCTCGTGTACTGTACACTTCACTACTACACTACACTATACACTACTTTACACTACACTATACACTACACTACTATACACTTCACTACTACACTACACTATACACTACACATACACTACACTATACACTACACACTACCCACTTCACTACTACATACACTATACACTACACTATACACTACTATACACTACACTACTATACACTTCACTACTACACTACACTATACACTACACTATACACTACACTATACACTACACTACTATACACTTCACTACTACACTACACTATACACTACACTATACCTACTTTACACTACACTATACACTACACTATACACTACACTTTACACTACACTATACACTACACTATACACTACACTATACACGACACTATACACTACACCAGGGGTCCTCAAACTTTTTAAACAGGGGGCCAGTTCACTGTCCCTCAGACCGTTGGAGGGCCGGACTATAGTAAAAAAAAAACTATGAACAAATTCCTATGCACACTGCATATATCTTATTTTGAAGTGAAGAAACAAACGGGAACAAATACAATATTTAAAATGAAGAACAAGTAAAATTAAATCAACAAACTTGCCAGTATTTGAATGAAAACTATGGGCCTGCTTTTGGCTAATGAGATGGTCAATGTCCGGTTCCATATTTGTCACTGCTAGTCGTAACAAGTGATGCAAGTGTGCATCCGTTAGTCTAGATCTGGTTGGAGATTTCAAATGTTTCATTCTGGAAAAAGTCTGTTCACAGACATAAGTGCTGCCAAAGATGGTTGCCATTTTGAGTGCATGATTCCTGAGATGACGATATGTCTCAGAGGGGAGAGATGCATAGAAATTATGAAGGCTGCTTGACTTGAGTGCGTCTTTCAGAGAGTCACAATTCTGCAGTTCAGCCAGTTCCATTTGGTAAATTGTATCCACATTTTCAATGTCAATAGAAAATGGGTTACGGAAAAGCTGTATGTCCTGTTCATGGAGATGAAGCTCTTTAAATCCAAATTGGAACTCCTTTTGCAATTTTTCCAGTGAATCCACACATGTTTTGTTTGGGAATGCAACCAATGGTTTTTCCGCTAACAGATTTGAGTTGTGGGGAGATGGCAGAAGTTTTCCTCCTTCACTTGTTTAATGAGGAGGCCTAATTTTACTTCAAATGCTTTGACATGTGATTGCATATCACAGATGAGCTTCCCCTTTCCTTGAAGTTGCACATTGAAACTGTTGAGTAGCTCTGTTACATCTGTCAGAAAGGCAAGGTGCCATTTCCATTCTGCATCATTGAGCTCTGGTACTTCTTGTTTTTTTAAAGCAGAAAAGCTGTAATCTGTGGAAGTAAGTCATAGAACGTTTTCAAACTCTCCCTCGACTCAGCCAACGGACTTCTGTGTGATACAGAACATCTTCATAGTCAACATTTAGCTCAGACATAAATTCCTGAAATTGTCTGTGGTTTAGTGCATGAGCTCTAATGAGTTAACACAAGATACCACAAATTTCATAACAGAGTCCCACTTCAGTGATTTACTACACAGCGCTTGTTGGTGGATGAGGCAGTGTATGGCTATTGGATGAGAATGGTTATGTTTGTCCATTTCTTGGTTAATGCGAGAAATTACTCCTTTCTTAGACCCCACCATGCTAGGAGCACCCATCAGTTGTCACACTGGCTAGTTTAGCCAGTTCAGCTCTAAACCATTCACAGTTGGCAAACCTTTTCATAGATATCCTCTCTTCTTGGTTCTTTCGGTAAGTCACGTAGAAGGGAAGTAATAAAATAATAAAATAAAACATAATAAAATAATTCTCACGACGTTTCGGCCACAACGCAAGCAGCCGTCCTCAGGTGAAAACCAGGTCTGTCGGGGAGACAGCGTCTGAATGAAACAGCACACGAGCTTGGAGCATATATAAGCTGGGTTGGAAACGGGGGAAAGAGAGCCTTGACAAAATAATTTGCATATCAAGAGGAATTTAGCATATGTATGGGAAATGCAGGAATGTGATTAGTAATACATATGCCCGTGCTGCATATGTAGTACTAATAACTTTCCTGCATTTCCCATACATATGCTAAATTCCTCTTGATATGCAAATTATTTATTAATTCCCTTCTACGTGACTTACCGAAAGAACCAAGAAGATGAATCCCTGCAGGCATGAAAGCTTTAAATCGAAAGATATCCTCTCCTATAGTTTGTTACTTTGATGATTTGCAGTGCAGCAAGCTCTTCTGTGACTTCGAAATAGTCATTCGTCCCACGAATAAAAATTAGAAGTTGTGCAGAATCACGAAACATCATTGCTTTCGTCGAGTGCCAAGAAAAATAGGGAAAGTTTTTTTGTTGGAGTTTTGCAAATGCTGATGCAATTGTCTCCCATTTCTTTCAATCCTCCGTGTAATTGTAGGTCCTGAAAGATCTCACTGTACTAAATAACTCGGCCTTCTCTGGACACATCTCTTTGGCAACAGAAAGAAGGCATTCTTTAACAAATTCTCCCTCCACGAATGGTCTGCTATTAGCTTGGCAACTTGAAAACTTGCTTGCAGTGATGAAATATTTAGCTGCTTCTGCTTCACAAACGTATTTTGCTGAGTTGCTAATGTATTTTTCATTTTTAATATTTTATCTTTTCTCACTCCCTCCGACCAAACAATCATATTTATCTTTATGTTGAGTTTCATAGTGTCGACGTAATTGTATTCTTTGAACACATACACTATATTTCTGGCATATCAGACACACAGCTCTTTCCTTGTACTGCATGAAAAGTAATCATAAGTCCACTGTTCTTTGACTATCCTACACTTCCGAGTAAATGTTTCTCTTTCTTGACTCATGTTTCCTAGGGATTCAAAATGCTATTAGTAAATACCAATATATATACAGCGCTACAAAAACAATATACCAGCAATAAACTTTGCCACACAAGACATACAGGACTGCACTGCCCATCAATGCAGTCTGATTGGGGGGAACTCCGCCCCTCTCCCTCTTCCACCAATGACGTCCTTCTCATGTATAAAAAAAGTAACAGACAGGCTGCGTGCGGCAAAAACACCCGGCGGGCCGGATAAATGTCCTCGGCGGGCCGCAGGTGGCCCGCGGCCGTAGTTTGAGGACCCCTGCAACTACACTTAACACTACACTACTATACACTACACTATACACTACCTATACACTACTTACACTACACTATCCTACACTATACACTTCACTATACACTACACTATACACTACACTACACATACACTACTTTACACTACACTATACACTACTTTACACTAAAACATACACTACTTTACACTTACAACTATACACTACACTATACACTACACTATACACTACACTATTATACACTATACACTACACTACTATACACGCACTACTATACACTACACTATACACTACACTACTATACACTACACTATACACTACTATACACTACACTACTATACACTACACACTACATTATACACTTCACTAATACACTACACTACTATACACTACACTATACACTACTTTACACTACACTATACACTACACTATACTATATACTACACTACACTATACACTACACTATACACTACACTACTATACACACTATACACTACACTACGATACACTACAGTAACATACTCTGCACTAATATATACTGCTGCACAATACATTATACACTACACTACTATCCTCTACCCTACAGTACTATAAACTACACTATACACTACATACACTACACTACTATACACTACCACTATACACTACGCTATACACTACACTACTATACACTACACTATACACTACACTACTATACACTACACCACTATACACAGTCTGCAGCGTGACTTGCGTGCGATGACCGTCATCGCCGCAGGCGTCGAAGCGGCGATCTCCGTGGCGGTGACCCCGCTGGTCGAGGTGGAACTGGGAAGTCCGCTGGTGATCCCCTGCACGGTCACCAGCTCCGTGGGCGACGAGGTGGTCACCCAGTGGTTCATCGTGAGTAGCGCTACCACCCCACACACCACCCACACGCACACCGCCGCTTGTCATGCTCGGATACGTACGTCGTATGCCCTGCCCATAGACTCAACACTGCTACCCATAGACTCAACACTGCACCATAGACTCAACACTTGCCCATACTCAACACTGCCCATAGACTCAACACTGCCCATAGACTCAACACTGCCCATAGACTCACACTGCCCATAGACTCAACACTGCACCATAGACTCAACACTGCCCATAGACTCACACTACCCATAGACTCAACACTGCTACCCATAGACTCAACACTGCCCATAGACTCAACACTGCCCATAGACTCAACACTGCTACCCATAGACTCACACTACCCATAGACTCACACTACCCATAGACTCAACACTGCTACCCTAGACTCAACACTGCCCATAGACAACACTCACTGCCCATAGACTCAACACTGCCCATAGACTCAACACTGCCCATAGACTCAACACTGCCCATAGACTCAACACTGCCCATAGACTCAACACTTTCCATAGACTCAACACTACCCATAGACTCAACACTGCACCATAGACGCAACACTGCTACCCATAGACTCACACTACCCATAGACTCACACTACCCATAGTCTCACACTACCCATAGACTCAACACTGCTACCCATAGACTCAACACTGCTACCCATAGACTCAACCCTGCCCATAGACTCACACTGCCCATAGGCTCAACACTGCCAATAGACTCAACACTGCCCATAGACTCAACACTGCCCATAGACTCAGCACTGCCCATAGACTCAACACTGCTACCCTAGACTCAACACTGTCACCCATAGACTCACACTACCCATAGACTCAACACTGCCCATACACTCAACACTGCCCATACACTCAACACTGTTACCCATAGACTCAACACTGCCCATAGACTCAACACTGTTACCCATAGACTCAACACTGCCCATAGACTCAACACTGCCCATAGACTCACACTGCCCATAGACTCACACTGCTACCCATAGACTCAACACTGCTACCCATAGACTCAACACCCATAGACTCAACACTGCCCATAGACTCAACACTGCCCATAGACTCACACTACCCATAGACTCAACACTGCTACCCATAGACTCAACACTACCCATAGACTCAACACTGCCCATACTCAACACTGCCCATAGACTCACACTACCCATAGACTCAACACTGCACCCATAGACTCAACACTGCACCATAGACTCAACACTGCCCATAGACTCAACACTGCCCATCGACTCAACACCTCCAGACTCAACACTGCCCATAGACTCAACACTGCCCATAGACTCACACTGCCCATAGACTCAACACTGCCCATAGACTCAACACTGCTACCCATAGACTCAACACTGCACCCATAGACTCAACACTGCCCATAGACTCAACACTGCCCATAGACTCAACACTGCCCATAGACTCACACTGCCCATAGACTCAACACTGCTACCATAGACTCACACTGCCCATAGACTCACACACCCATAGACTCAACACTGCCCATAGACTCAACACTGCCCATAGACTCAACACTGACCCATAGACTCAACACTGCCCATAGACTCAACACTGCCCATAGACTCAACACTGCCCATAGACTCAACTGCCCATAGACTCACACTGCCCATAGACTCAACACTGCCCATAGACTCAACACTGCCCATAGACTCAACACTGCCCATAGACTCAACACTGCCCATAGACTCAACACTGCCCATAGACTCACACTGCCCATAGACTCAACACTGCACCATAGACTCAACACTACCCATAGACTCACACTGCCCATAGACTCAACACTGCCCATAGACTCACACTGCCCATAGACTCAACACTGCACCCATAGACTCAACACTGCACCATAGACTCAACACTGCCCATAGACTCAACACTGCCCATAGACTCCACTGCCCATAGACTCAACACTGCCCATAGACTCAACACTGCCCATAGACTCACACTGCCCATAGACTCAACACTGCACCCATAGACTCAACACTACCCATAGACTCAACACTGCCCATAGACTCAACACTGCCCATAGACTCACACTACCCATAGACTCAACACTGCACCATAGACTCAACACTACCCATAGACTCAACACTGCCCATAGACTCAACACTGCCCATAGACTCACACTGCCCATAGACTCAACACTGCCCATAGACTCAACACTGCCCATAGACTCAACACTGCCCATAGACTCAACACTGCCCATAGACTCACACTGCCCATAGACTCACACTGCCCATAGACTCACACTGCTGACTCAACACTGCCCATAGACTCAACACTGCCCATAGACTCAACACTGCCCATAGACTCAACACTGCCCATAGACTCAACACTGCCCATAGACTCAACACTGCCCATAGACTCAACACTGCACCATAGACTCAACACTGCACCATAGACTCACACTGACCCATAGACTCAACACTGCCCATAGACTCAACACTGACCCATAGACTCAACACTGACCCATAGACTCAACACTGCCCATAGACTCAACACTGCCCATACTCAACACTGACCCATAGACTCACACTACCCATAGACTCACACTGCCCATAGACTCAACACTGCCCATAGACTCAACACTGCCCATAGACTCAACACTGCCCATAGACTCAACACTGCCCATAGACTCAACACTGCACCATAGACTCACACACCCATAGACTCAACACTGCCCATAGACTCAACACTGCCCATAGACTCACACTACCCATAGACTCAACACTGACCCATAGACTCAACACTGCCCATAGACTCAACACTGACCCATAGACTCAACACTGCCCATAGACTCAACACTGCCCATAGACTCAACACTGCCCATAGACTCAACACTGCCCATAGACTCACACTACCCATAGACTCAACACTGCCCATAGACTCACACCACCATAGACTCAACACTGCACCCATAGACTCAACACTGCACCATAGACTCAACACTGCCCATAGACTCAACACTGCACCATACTCAACACTGCCCATAGACTCAACACTGCACCCATAGACTCAACACTGCCCATAGACTCAACACTGCCCATACTCAACACTGCCCATAGACTCAACACTGCCCATAGACTCACACTACCCATAGACTCAACACTGCCCATAGACTCAACACTGCCCATAGACTCAACACTGCCCATAGACTCAACACTGCCCATAGACTCAACACTGCCCATAGACTCAACACTGACCCATAGACTCAACACTGCCCATGACTCAACACTGCCCATAGACTCACACTGCCCATAGACTCCACTGCCCATAGACTCAACACTGCCCATAGACTCACACCACCATAGACTCAACACTGCACCCATAGACTCAACACTGCACCATAGACTCAACACTGCACCATAGACTCAACACTGCACCATAGACTCAACACTGCACCATACTCAACACTGCCCATACTCAACACTGCACCATAGACTCAACACTGCACCATAGACTCAACACTGCCCATAGACTCACTGCCCATAGACTCAACACTGCACCATAGACTCAACACTGCACCATAGACTCAACACTGCACCATAGACTCAACACTGCTACCCATAGACTCAACACTGCCCATAGACTCAACACTGCACCATAGACTCAACACTGCTACCCATAGACTCAACACTGCCCATAGACTCAACACTGCCCATAGACTCAACACTGCCCATAGACTCACACTGCCCATAGACTCAACACTGCCCATAGACTCAACACTGCACATAGACTCCACACCCATAGACTCAACACTGCTACCCATAGACTCAACACTGCCCATAGACTCAACACTGCACCATAGACTCAACACTACCCATAGACTCAACACTGCTACCCATAGACTCAACACTGCCCCATAGACTCAACACTGCTACCCAGATGTAGTGGTGATACGCGCGCTGACAGCGAAGGGATCGTGTGGCAGCGCGTGGTGATTGGTCAACTAAGGTGGGTGCTCACGTCGCGGTCCGCATAGGCTCCGTCTCCTGGGAGCGGAGGCTATATAAGGCGGTGCGCGCAGGCGCGCGGGGTTGGTAACCAGTGAAGACAGAAGACGGAGGAGGAAGAGATAGGGCCCTGAGACACCTAGTCCTGCTGTCCTTGTGAGGACCGGGGCCCTGTGTGGCTCAGAGGCGGGACCTTGGGACCCGGGGGCCGGACGTCCGTGTGAGGGCCGGGCCGCGGGACCCAGAGGTCGTGACCCACGCCCAAGCTGGGGTGGGTCTGTAGGTTCCACGGATGCTACGGGGCTGGAGTGCCCGTGAGCGTGTAGCGGGAACGTGTAGTGTGAGCTGTAGTGACCACACGTGTCGAGTGGAACGTGTAGCGTGAGCTGTAGTGACCACACGTGTCAAGTGGAACGTGTAGCGTGAGCTGTAGTGACCACACGTGTCGAGTGGAACGTGTAGCGTGAGTTGTAGTGACCACACGTGTCGAGTGGAACGTGTAGCGTGAGCTGTCGTGACCACACGTGTCGAGTGGAACGTGTAGCGTGAGCTGTAGTGACCACACGTGTCGAGTGGAACGTGTAGCGTGAGCTGTAGTGACCACACGTGTCGAGTGGAACGTGTAGCGTGAGAAATAGTGACCACACGTGTTATTGTGGAAAGACAAGTGTCAATAAAGTGTGCTACCCGTCAAGTGGTTTCCCGCCGTAGTTTACTATACTTCAACTGGCGTCAGGAGTGAAACAGTCTTCCAGGCATGGATACCAGGAAGACTCATCGGACTCACGAGATTGACCGCGAGGATAACCACGACGACTCGGGCCAGCAGGCATCAGGGGGAGAAGAGGAGGAGATGCCGGCGCCGCAGGACCCTCATGGGCGCCCGACGAGCGGCTGGGGGCTGATGCCGGACTCCGCGAGGCACACTCCGCCTGGCAGAGCTGCTACTCGCCGCGGCGTCCATCCTGGCGGAGATCACCACGTCGGGAGGAGCGGGGACGTCGGCGGACATTCAAAAGACTCGCCTCGCAGATTCCCGCCAAAATGACTTTGCAGTTCCCGCCATTTCTACCGAGCGGACATCTTTTGGCGGGAATGGCGAGCAACACGTGGCGGGAGTCCTCCAAGCGCGGCCGCTTACGTCATCAGCGCGCGTTGCGGCCCGCCATCAGCCACCCGCCATAGGGGCCGCCATTTTGCAGACCGACGGTGCGGCGGGGGAGAGCCACGTGGTAGAGGACGACGTAATCTTCCAGCAGCGCCTTCCCACGTTGACAGCCTTCAAGGCGGAAGGCGGGGACTGGGGCGCATTCCAACGTAGGTTTCTGGCGCATCAAGAGATGTCGGCCTAGTCCGACGCTACGGCGCTGCGGTCACTGCCTGCCTTGTTGGACGACGACGCGCTCGCGGCCTTCAGGTCCGCACCGAGATCGGACCGCTCCACGCTCAAGGCTGCGTTGGGCCTCATGGCCAAAGTCTATGGACCTCCCTCAGCGTGTCGCCATCAGTTTTACGACCGACGGAAGGCGGACACGGAGACCGCGCTCGCCTACCGCACGGCGTTGTTGGCACTCGCCAACGCCGCGTTCCCTCGTATGGACGAGGAGGGCCAGGATGCGATGGTCTTGGAGCAACTGCTGAAGTTGGCGCAGGACCTGGGGGTCCCCATCAACACGGCCGACGAAGTCGACATATGTTCATTGCGTGTTGCAACAAGTATCCAGGCGCACGAGGTCCTGAAGCGTAAACAGGGGGTTGTCTGCACTGCTGCCGGGGTCTCAGCTCCGGGCCCGGTGGTCACCGAGCCCCAAGTCGTCCGCCCACGGGAGGAGGCGTTCGCCGCAGCACGACCGGGGGATTGGAGGTCGGGGGGTCGTTCGCCTCTGCGATCGACCCGCAAGCTGGAGCAACCGAGACCTCCGACGTCCCTCATCACGTGCTACAACTGCGGCCTCCGGGGCCACGTGGCGTCCGGGTGCCGCGCTTTACGTCAGTGCGCCACGGGACCTCGGCTGGACGACGACCAAGGCCCCAAGTCGTCCCAACTAGACCCGGCAAGTCGCGGCACTTCACATGCTCGGCCTATATACACGACACACATGGGCCGTCGCTTTGCGGCGGAGGATGTGCGATTGGGGGTCGGGGATTCGGTTGGGAGAGGGGGGTTCGTACGGGGCGGGGGACATTGAATGGTCCGAGTTGGGCCACAAAATAGTGGCTGCGTCGGCCGGTTCGTCGGTCGTTACGGGATTCGTAGACGGGTCGAGGTCAGGGTGTTGGTGGACACGGGAGCGTCGGCGACTATAATTTCCGACCTCATTTATAACATTCTCCCCGTCCAATGTCGACCTCTGCTTCCGGTGGACGTGCCATTTTACGCGGCAAATGGGGGCTTGTTGGGTATTATCGGTCAGATTCGGGCGACCATTTGCATAGGGGATATTAAATTGGCGGGACCTGTTTTCGTCTCCTCTTCCCTAGCGGTTCCTTGTCTGTTGGGCACAGATTTTTTGGCTAAGATGCCCATTCAAATTCTCGTGGATCAACGTTTTATTGAGCTGCCATCGGGTCGCCGTATTTCATTTTTCTAACCCTACTGAAATACGACGGCGTGCGCTACGATCCAAGCGCTAGCGACACAGACGGTGCACGTGCCCCCGGGTTCACAGATGTCGATACCCCTCCGATTGCGGAAGCCATTGGGTGGGGAGGCTGCGGGACAAGGCGTGCTTTTGGGTCCATCAAATAGAGCTGTCGGGTTGTCGCCTCGTCCCGAATGTGCGTGCTTAATGGGGTCGGCGCGCTGTAAACCGCCAGGTGCTGTAACCAGGGGTGCGTTGGCCGCGACCGCGAATGCGCCGATGGGTGACGTTCCCGCTACCCCTGCGGGAGGGGACTCGCTACTCTCACTGTCTCTAATTGAGTGGGGCCGACTCCAAATGGCTGACAGCTCCCTGCTCGCGTTGCGTCGCAGGGCGGGGGGTCCCGAGGAGGGTCGGAAGCGAACTGGCTCCTGGCTGCTCAAGCAGGGCCTGCTAATGAGATGGGACAATATGTCCCGGCGGCACGCACTCGTTGTGCCTTCCGCTATGCGGGGCAAAGTTGTCCTGGCCGCACACGAATGCCTCTTGCATTTGGGGGTAAACAAAACGCTTGCCCTGCTTCAGCGTGACTATTATTGGCCGGGGATGGGGAGCGATGTGGTCAATATACTGAAGGGTGTGTGGATTGCGCCGAGCGGAAACCACCGCCCGTTGCGTCAAATCCACCGCTGCAGTCTATTCAGGTCTCGCGCACTAACGAGCTCGTTGCACTGGATATTTTGGGGCCTTTTCCTGTCACGCCTAGGGGTAACAAGTACCTGTTGGTTGGTGTGGAATGCTTTACCCGATGGCCTATCGCGTGGCCACTCGCCAACCAGTCGGCGGCGGCCGTGGCGGACGCCTTTGTCCAGGGCTACGTCCTGGACAAGGGGGCTCCCGAACGCTTGCTGACCGACCAGGGAAAGAATTTTTCGAGTAAATTGCTGCAGGAGGTGTGCGACCTTTTGGATACTAAAAAGGTGCGTACCTCCCCGTACCACCCACAGACTGACGGGATGGTGGAGCGACTCCACAGGACTTTAACTTCCATGTTGTGCCAGCAGTGTGCGAGGCACAGGTTGACTGGGACTTGCAGGTCCCGGGGGTCCTCGCCGCGTATAGATTGGCCCCCCATGCAGCTACGGGGTTTTCCCCATTTTATCTGATGTACGGTTGGGAGGCCGATCCGCCCATGGAGACTCAGCTGGGACTTTCCGTGCCACGGCCTAATTCCAAATTGGCCGACCATATTAAATTTAACGTTGCAAAACTCGCCGAGGCACGGGAGGCCGCTCGGTTTAATTCGAGGTCTCGGCAAATCGCCAACGAGCGCTTGCGTGCACGGAAGGTGTCCGTGCACGATTGGAAGCCGGGCGATAGGGCCTGGCTGCACTGCCCTCATGCACCTTTGGCTACGTCGCCTAAATTGTTGAGGCCATGGCGGGGACCCGTGGAGGTCGTGCGGGTTGCACGCCCCCAGTGTGTTCAGATAAAATGGGGAAAGCGCCGTTGGTACGTTCACTTCTCCCGGCTGAAACCGTTCTCGCCTCCACATGGCCTTCCTTTGTGTCGTGCGGACCGAGCATGTGATGTGACCGACGACCCGGGGAGGGAAATGTCTTTGCCTGATCCTCACATGGTTTCGCCTGATCCGCTCCCAGGTGTCTCGGAACTGACGGCTGCCGACCGCCGGCGACCGGATCCCCGCGACACGGCCGGTCCTTCCAGGCCCGAACCGTG
>NW_026891079.1:0-11622 GCF_015708825.2 Lethenteron reissneri
CACTGAGGCGGATCTTGACACCGCTGGTACCAGTCATCGGCAAGTCCACTCAGCTCCACGTCCTCCTGTACCACATCACTCCATCTCTTCTCTAGCCCGTGCTGCGCCCGTTTAGCCCCCTCGATCCGGCCGAACAAAAGCTGTTTAGGCATGCGGTGGCTGGGCATGCGGGCTACATGACCCAGCCAACGCAGCCTTGCCTGCCGGAGGAGCTCACTGATGAGACTTTGCCCAGATCTTTCAAGGACTTGTGAGCTCCTCACACAATCCAGCCTGGTTAAACCCAGGATGCATCGTAGGCAGGCCAGCCTAAATGTTTCCAACCGGCGAAGATGCTCCATTAGGGGGGTCCACGTTTCGCAAGCGTAGAGAAGGGAGGGAATGACCGTGGCCGAGAAGACCTGAAGCTTCATACGGAGCGACAGACCAGGTAGCTTCCACACAGCGTTACGCAACCGATGAAAAGATATTGCCGCTCGACTGATTCGGAGTGAGACCTCTGCTGATAAACTGGAGCCAGTCATAAGCACACTGCCCAGGTATGAGAAACTTTCCACTCTCTCCACAACTGCCCCATCACCAATTGGGAGTTGTGGGGGTGGAGTGTCCGATGGTACAAAATACCCAGGCAGGTGCTTAGTTTTGGTGGGGCTGATGGTAAGGCCCCACCTCTTAGTGGCACGCTCCAGTCTCAGCAGCAGCGTCTCCAACTTCTCTTCTGAATGAGCAGCTACTACCAAATCATCGGCATACATAACGTGGTTGACCAATAGGGAGCCATCCCTTGATCGCACCCGGGCACCGATCAGCCTCCCATTATATCTGTACCAAATGGAAATTCCCCCGGTACAGCTATTGAAGGCTTCGCGAACTACGCGGTCAAAATAGATTTTAAATAATGGGAGCCAGAGGACATCCCTGTCGCACCCCAAGGTGTACAGGGAAAGGCTCCGACTCCCGGCCACGTAGTTTTACCCAGGCCCGCTCACCATCATGAAGGTCCTTAATGATCGTGAGCAGAGGGTCAGGGACTCCGAAAGCACGAAGAACAACCCAGAGCCCAGTCCTACTGATGGTATCATAGGCCTTGACCAGGTCAATAAAGCAGAGATGTAGGTCTTTTGGAAATTCCCTACACCTCTGCTGTAGCAGACGGACAGAAAATATGGCATCTGTGCAGGACCGCAAGCCTCTCCTCAGCGTGCCTAGCAAGGCGATGTTGAATAATCCTTGCCAGGACCTTACCCGGCACACTGAGGAGTGAGATGCCCCTGTAGTTGTTACAGTCGGTACGGTCCCCCTTTTTAAAGAGGGGGACCACCAGGGCATCCTTCCAGTCCTGCGGAACCCGTCCAGTGGTCCAGACTGTTGTTATGATGTCATATAGGGCAGTCTGTGCACAAACGCCACCCTCCCTCAGCATTTCGCTTGGGAGATCATCTCTGCCCGGTGCCTTCCCTGGTCTCAGACTCCGGATCGCCCTCAGTACTTCCTCAACAGCTGGCACCTCAGCCAGCCACTCACAAGGGGTGACCTCTTCCAATATTTGAGGCACCGCAGCCTCAGCAGGGTTATCCCCACTTTGTGCCATGATGTTTTCCTGGCTGAGAGATTTTCCCTCCCCAGGACCTCACAGAAATGCTCAGCAAATTTGCAAACCTGTTCCGGGGGTTGGAGATTGGATCACCGTTTTTTCCTCTAATGATGGTAATAGGTGTGGCGCTGCAGGTTACTTTTTTGATGGAGTTAAATAGTGATTTGTGATCGCGGGCCACTGAGGCAGACTCCATCTCCTCAGCAACCCGCGACAACCACCCATCCTTACAGCGCCTTATGGCTCTCCAAACCTCCGAGCGAAGGCTGCGGTAAACCTCCTCATTCTCTGACGTGGGATGCTGTAGGCGTTGAGAGTGGGCCTGTCGCTTTTTCTCAACTATCCTGAACACCTCCTCTGTCAGCCAGGGTTTCTGGGGAGGTCTGGACCGCGTACCCAAAGCAGCCATTGCAGCTGCATGAGTCACAGTCTTAAACCTCGCCCATTTACCCTCGACATCAGGTGGAGTGGGGGACGATGCCAACCCCAGCTGCAAGCGATGAAGAAATTCTCGCTTGCAACTTTCATCAGCTAACTGAGACCAGGCCACTTTTGGTTGGAATGGGATCCTGGGTGTACACCCACCACCGGAGTGGAAGAATGGCAGGCGCATCTTACAGATGACTAGTCAATGGTCAGAGGGCAGATCAGCTCTACGGTAGGTCCTGGTGTCAAGGACATGGGCTTGCATCTGCTGGTCCGTCACTATGTAGTCCAGCAGATGTTCTTGCTTGGACCCGGCATGCATCCATGATGTTGTGTGGATGCGCCGATGCCGGAAGAGCGTGTTGGTAATTACAAGCCCATGGGCTGCACAAAAATCTAGCAGCCTCCTACCATTATTTTTGAGCTGATCTGGCCCATGCCTTCAAATCACTCCAGACCAGGTGCCAGCATCATGACCAACTCGGGCATTGAAGTCACCCAACAAGATGAATCTGTCCCGAGTGGCCACTTTAGCCAGCACCTGTGACAGGAGGTCATAGAAAGCGTCTGACTCATCGGCTTTGCCTGCATCCCTCCACGGATGTTCGTCTTCGGTGGGGGCATAAGTAACCACGACCACCACTCCTCGCCTCTGGTTGATGGGAAGGCGAGCCCAAAGTATCCTGGGGCTTACAGCTTCCCACACCTCACCGCCACGCTCCCACGCCCCCTTCATTCTTTTGTTCAGAAGAAGAGCCACACCCTGTTGTTTGGCAGTCTCCTCCCCGAGTAGAGGACTGTCCACCCCTCATGGTGGCAGGAGCCAGAACCGGTCCACCGGACCTCCTGAATGCCACAAAGATCCAGGCGGTACCGGTCCAGCTCCCGACAGAGGAGTGGCAGCCTCTCCTCCGCAGTGAGCGTTCTAACATTCCACG
This sequence comes from Lethenteron reissneri, assembly GCF_015708825.2. NCBI lineage: Eukaryota > Metazoa > Chordata > Hyperoartia > Petromyzontiformes > Petromyzontidae > Lethenteron > Lethenteron reissneri. Next base: position 2,959 of record NW_026891079.1, read on the forward strand.
TGGCCATCCGCAATGGTTTTTCGTTGTTTCTGGAGGACTCACCCACACACCCACACACTCACCCACACACTCGCTCGCCCACTCACCCACCAACACACTCACCCCCCACACACTCGCTCGCCCACTCACCAACACACTCACCCACACACTCGCTCGCCCACCTACCCACCCACACACTCACCCACCCACACACTCACCCACCTACCCACCACACACTCACCCACCCACACACTCACCCACCTACCCACACACTCACCCACCCACACACTCGCTCGCCCACTCACCCACCCACACACTCACCCACCCACACAACACCAACCGCCATTCGCCACTAAGTGGCAGTGACGTCACCACGATGCTTGTGCCAGGCCAAATGCACCTTGAGGCCACGTGAAGTGTCGAACGCCCGCTGGCAGGAGGTCATGGGGCAGACCCAGGTGCCACGGGTCGACTGACCGAGATGACCGAGATGACTGGCTGATGCACCACCTGTGCCCCCTACTGTGCCAACTTGCTGTGCTTTAGCCACCCGGCGCTCCGCTCGTTGTTGTGAGCGTCGCTCCTCCCCTCTCCGTTGTTGTTGGAGGGCGACTGCCTCCAACTGCTCAGTAGCGTCCTTCACGAACCTCCTCCACTGAGGCCGATCTTGACACCGCTGGTACCAGTCATCGGCAAGTCCACTCAGCTCCACGTCCTCAATTAACCACCACTAAACTACGAATTAAACCCACACACACACACACACTCCCCCACCCACACACTCGCTCGCCCACACACTCGCTCGCCCACCTACCCACCACACACTCACCCACCCACACACTCACCCACCCACACACTCGCTCGCCCACCTACCCACCCACACACTCACCCCCACACACCCGCTCGCCCACCTACCCACCCACACACTCACCCACCCACACACTCACCCACCACACACTCGCTCGCCCACCTACCCACCCACACACTCACCCACCCACACACCCGCTCGCCCACCTACCCACCCACACACTCACCCACCCACACACTCACCCACCAACACACTCACCCACACACTCGCTCGCCCACTCACCCACCAACACACTCACCCACCCACACACTCGCTCGCCCACCTACCCACCCACACACTCACCCACAGCGTCTGAATGACGCTGTCTTTCCGACAGACCTGTTCTTCACCTGAGGACGGCTGCTTGCGTTGTGGCCGAAACGTCGTGAGAATTGTATCTTATTATGTTTTATTTTTATTATATTATTTCCCTTCCACGTGATGACTTTACCAAAAGAACCAAGAAGATGAATCCCTGCAGTCACGAAAGAAGCTTTAAAATCGAGACTTTGGCCTCCCACAGCGGCTGCTGTGTGTGATCCACACGCCGCACAGCGGACCACCTGCTGCCTCGACCTCGCCACTCGCATGCGGAGGTGGTCACAGCACTCGGTGCTTCTCTCGTTCAAGTCACGCAGGTAGACAAGGTCGTAGATCACGACGTTTCCATCGCAACGCGAGCCATCGTCATCAGGTGCGGAACAACAGCAGGAGGACTGCTGAGAGGAGATAGAGCCTCTGCTGCAGCAGCTGCTGTAGCAGCAGTAACAGCAGCAGTAGCAGCTGCAGCAGCTGTAACAGCTGCAGCTGCTACTGCTGTTGCAGCTTCTGCAGCTGCTACTGCTGTCGTAAGAGATAGAGCCTCTACTGCTACTGCTGCTGTTACTGCTGCTGCTGCTGCAGCTGCTGCTGCTGCAGCTGCTGCTGCTGCTACTACTGCTGCTGCAGCCACTGCAGATGCAGCAGCAGTAACAGCAGCAATCCTCATCAACGAGTGGGTGGGTCGGTGGTGATTGGCTTAGAGCTGGAGGGGGGAGTGGCTTCGAGCTGGAGGCGAGTAGCTGAGAGCACGTGGTACACAGCACGTGTTGCAAAACACGTGTTACTGCTCCAGCTGTTGCTACGTCCACGGAGGGGGACCCACAAATACAACTCCCGCCCGGCCGCCTTTGTCTCTCTCAGCGCCACACGCAGGTAAAGGCTGCTGCTGGAGAGATCAGCTGTAGGTGCCAGGCTAGGTGCGCGTGTCTCTAGATGTGGCACGTGTCTCTAGATGTGGCACGTGTCTCTAGATGTGAAGTTTTCGTCACTGCAAGGATCCACAATCTTTGGTGCTATTCTGTGAAGTTGTTACTTTATGCTTACCCACGTGACTTCACCGAGTAGAGTAGGTGCACGTGCAGTGCTGTCAAGCAGCACGTGCAGTAGGCCTAGGGAAGGTAATTGACCCTTGTTACCGGGTGATTTTATTAAATGTACTACTAGTAATGGCAGAACTCCCCAACGTAATGGACCGTGGCCAATTACAGCCAACGTCAGTTGAGCGTGGACAATTAGACCCAAGCCGAAACATAACATGTAAAAAATAATGTTTAAAAATATGTTTTTTGATTTTCAATGATAGAATATCGTGTTGTCATCAGTATGACATAAGTATACCAAGTTTGCTGTCGATATCACATTAGGAAGTGGGTTAAAATTGAGTTACAAGATTTGAAGATACAACAACAACAGACAGAGTGAGTTCAAAGAAAGCGTGTAAAATTGCAATCATCGAGAATATTCTATATGTATAAAGCGTTCTACCTTAAAGCATTTACCGTTATAGACCTTGTTCATGTCGTAGTAGTTCCCCAGTAATTACCCTGTAATCGGGTCATTTGTATGGGCTAAGGGTAAAAGGTAGGGTAGAGTGATTGTATTGTGGTAAGGTAGAAGGTAAGGTAAAGGTAGAGTAAAGGTAGGCTCGTTGGTGTTGACCTTTTACCTGTTACCTTACCTGCTAAAGGGTAAAAGATAAGTGTAGAGTGATTGTATTGTGGTAAGGTAAAAGGTAGAGTAAAGGTAGGCTCGTTGCTTTTTACTTTGAAATTTTACCTTACCTTGCCGAGGCCTACGTGCAGTGAAACCCTGGATTGCGATTAACTTGGTCTCGAGTGTTTTGCAAGATAAGCAATTAAAACAAATATATTGATCAACCAGCGAGGTCTTGCAACAGGAGAAGTTTCATTGTTGAAGTGGCACAGACAGACCCCAGTGAGCCCAGAGATGGCAGTGGCTCCGTTCGTGGCAGTGAAAGTAGTCCTACACAATCACCCTCCTCCTCCTCCTCTCTCTCGTCTCCACGATTACATGTCATGGATACATTCGATTACTTTATACTGGTAGGAACGAAGTGGACCAGACCACCAATAGATTAATGTGTCCGTCCGTCCGTCCGTCTGTCCGACAAGATGGCCGCCCGCTCCCCCTGCGATATGTGAACTAAACAAGATGGCCGTCGCTTCCGGCGCCTCACGGCGAAACTTTAAACTTCGCTTCAAATTTACTTCACTGAAATGCAGCACGTTTTTTTTAAACAAAGAGACAGATACATTTATTAACACAGAGACGAGATACATTTGATCGCCTTATTTGTGCACGAAAAGCACGGCGCGAGGCCTAGTGCGGCAGGCTTCGCCAGGCCTAGTGCGGCAGGCTTTGCGAGGCCTACTGCAGAGAAGGCTTCGCGAGGCCTAGTGCAGAGGCTTCGCGAGGCCTAGTGCAGAGAAGGCTTCGCGAGGCCTACTGCAGAGGCTTCGCGAGGCCTAGTGCAGAAGGCTTCGCTAAGTCTACTGCAGAGAAGGCTTCGCGAGGCCTAGTGCGGCAGGATTCGCGAGGCCTAGTGCAGAAGGTGGTGGTCAATTAATCTCAGATGTGATCGTTTGGAAATGAAAGACTACGAGTCTTTAAATCTCACAGCGTTTCTTGTCAAAACAAACACTTTTAATTAATGTTACACTAGAATACAGTAATTTTGTCTTTAACTCCTCTATACCCGGTCGATATCCCTGTACCAGTACTAAGTATTATTCCTACCAGCCCACCCCGCAGGGTCCTGTTATTACATTTAAATACAAATTTTAAAAAGGTACAGTATTTTGTAATGTCATCATGGGACCTCCTTTGCCAGTACCAAAATATACTAATAGGTTTTTTTTCCCCTTTTTTTTCTGGCAACAAAACTGACACCTTTTGCAAGGTCAATGTAAGCATGATTCCTTGCAAAAGGTGTCAGTTTTGTTGCCAAAAAAGGGAAAAAAACCTATTATTAATTTAATGTAATGAATAATTTTTTGTATGAATATTTTTTGGGTTGTGAAACGAGTCGTCTTGAGTTTCCATTTTGTCTCATGGGGAAGTTCGCTTTGATGTACGAGTTGCTTTGGATTACGAGCACATTTCAGGACCGAATTATGCTCGCAATCCAACGTTTCACTGTACTAGTAATCAATGCTCGATTGGTTTTAAACATAAATCGATTCTTATACCGTTCAATAAAGGGGGGCGATTCTATCAATCAATGATCGATTCTATGTATCGATTAGCGATTGTGTTGTGTGGGGAGCGATGGGTGTAGTGGTCAGCGCTGCGTCGCACTACGAACCTGGCGACCCGGGTTCGATTCCCGCTCACGGCCAACACCGTCAGTGGCGATTATCGGAAACCGGTCCTGGGCCTCCCCTAGGTCGACTGAGCCTCAACTGAGTACCTGGTGCGGTGTGTAGTAGTGAACATCGCTAGCACTGGGGAGACAAAGGCGGCCGGGCGTGGTGCTGGCCACCCACCCCCTCGTGTGCCACAGTGCCGGTAGCCTTCACAAGTGCTGCTGCTGCTACTCGCTAACAGCACTTGCCCCTGCAGTCTGATCCTGACCCTGACGACGGCTGCTGCTGCTGCTGCTGTAGCTGCTGTATGTTTGAAGTGTGTGTCTCTCTGTCTCTCTGCCAGGTGCCCCTCAGAGCACGACGAGATGCAGGAGGAGGTGGAGGAGGCAGAGCAGGAGATGAGGGGGGCTGGAGGTGGCGACCCTCAGAGAGGAAGGGGAGGAGGTAGTGAAGATGCCTGGGCCAGGATGTGGGCGGGTTGGGGAGGGTGGGTGGGCTTGCCGGGGAGGGGGCCTTGTGCTCCTATGATGGTGATGGCGGCGGTAACTATAGCGGTGGTGGCTACGGTGGTGGCGGCGGAGGTGGCGGCGGTAACTATGGTGGTGGTGGTGGTGGTGGCGGCTATGGTAGTGACTATGGTGGTGGTGGCGGCGGTGGTGGTGGTAGTGGCTATGATGATGATGGTGATCCCACGATCGATGACGTGCTACAGAGACTCCAGCAGGTGCAGTGGGGAGATGTAGGAGGAGGTGACGGATCTGGTGGAGTTGAAGGAGGTGGAGATGGAGGAGGAGGTGACGGATCTGGTGGAGCTGAAGGAGGAGGAGGAGGTGGAGGAGGTGACGGATCTGGTGGAGCTGAAGGAGGTGGAGATGGAGGAGGAGTTGACGGATCTGGTGGAGCTGAAGGAGGAGGAGGAGGTGGACATGATTGGGCCAGGATGTGGGCTGGTTTGGGAGGGTGGAGTGGGCCTGGCAAGGAGGGCGTCTGGTGGCGCTATGATGGCGATGACGATGGTGCCACGATCGATGAGGTCCTATGGAGACCCCAGCAGGTGCAGAGGGGAGACGTCGGAGGAGGTGACGCATCTGGAGGAGCTGAAGGAGAAAGTGAAGGAGAAAGTGAAGGAGAACGTGAAGGAGGTGAAGGAGGAGGACAAGAAGGAGAGCTCCAACAGCAGCAGGTGGTGAGTGTGGTGGTGAGTGTGGTGGTCAGTGTGGTGGTGAGTGGTGGTGAGTGGTGAGTGTGGTGGTCAGTGTGGTGGTGAGTGGTGGTGAGTGTGGTGGTGAGTTTGGTGGCTAGACCTAGGGGAGGCTGACCCACCGCTGGCCCGGTGGGTCCCTGACCACCGGCCCGTCCTGACCTGGTCTCCCTTACAAGGACATCAGGCCGAGGGAACCTCAGGGTCCTAGCCCCACGACCACGGGCACCGCACTGAGCCCCGGCCCTCAGAAGGATGTCGGCGGCTTGGGGTCCAGGTCTTCTTCTTCTTGGTTCTTTCGGTAAAGTCACGTAGAAGGGAAATAATAATAATAAAAATAAAACATAATAAAATAATTCTCACGACGTTTCGGCCACAACGCAAGCAGCCGTCCTCAGGTGAAGACAGACCTGGTCTTCACCTGAGGACGGCTGCTTGCGTTGTGGCCGAATCGTGGTCTTCACCTGAGGACGGCTGCTTGCGTTGTGGCCGAAACGTCGTGAGAATTATTTTATTATGTTTTATTTTTATTATCTTGTTATTTCCCTTCTACGTGATGACTCTACCGAAAGAACCAAGAAGATGAATCCCTGCAGTCACGAAAACTTTACATCGAAAGGTCTTCTTCTTCCAGGCGGCTTCTGGCTTCGGCTTGAGACGGACTGCCTCGCGCTCTCAGGGACCCGCCTTATATACTCTCCCTCCCTGAGGGGCGGGGCTCTGGGGGATCGTAGCAGCCCCCAGCCCCCCCCTCCCCTCAGAGGGGTCCAACCGCCGTTGGCCCGACCGGTTCGGACGGTTCCTACCCCTCCCCCCCCTGGTTGTGACGCGGTGTGTCCATCATGGCCGCCACGCACGTGCTGTGTGACGGCCTTCGAAGCCAGCTAGAGATTTCCTCAGAATCTACTTAGCAAACCACCCCCCCCCATCTCTTTTGTTTTGGGTTTTTTTTTAATGACCTTTTACGGCTTATCTCCTTGCCGCCTGGTGTGGCTTGTGGAAGGCAGCTGCTGAGGGGTGAGGGTGGTTGTGGCGTGTTCGTTTGTGCCTCATGCTGCACCCCGATTGATTATTAAGAAAACAAATTTTGGCAGAATTATTCTTAATCTCAATTTTGGAAAAAGGCCGATATATATGTAATGCGGGCGCGGGCGACCTCCCGGATGTGACGTCACGGAGAGGTGGAGTTAGGTGACGTGGGAGCAAGGTTAAGGTTCTTAAGAGATGAGACCGGAAGAGGAGGGGGAGAGAGAGTGAGACTGGACCAGAGTAAGGCCACGTTGGGCGAAGCCAAGAAGGGTGGCACGGCGGCCAGCGGTGGCCAGCTAAGGGAGCAGCCAGCGGAGCTGCGAGAGAAGACAGCAGTGGGGCTGCTGGAGAGAAGGCGGTCGAGGAGCTGCAGTGAACACAGCCGGCGAGGCTGTGTGCAGAGAGAGAGGCTACGAGAGCGACGAGAAGAGAGAGAGGCTACGAGAGCGACGAGAAGAGAGAGAGAGGCTACGAGAGCGACGGGAGGAGAAACTGCAGAGAGAGCAGCCAGTGGGGCTGCGTGAGGGTAACAGCCAGCAAGGCAACGAGAACAACGGGAAACCAACAGAGGAGCTGTTGGCGTGACGGGGTTAACAGCAGTATCGGTATCGGTATAGAAGCCTTATAGAAGGACAGCCGTGTGGGTTACGAGAAAGAACCGAATAAAGGACACCAAGCCAGACTTCGTGGTCGAGTCCTTTATTACATATGTAGTAAGTTGATGAGGAGACGATGAGGAAGTTGAGACACACTGTTTATTAACTCCGGGACAGATACAATAGTTGAAGGGGTATCGGCCCCTTCACCCGTACTATGGGAAACCCACCCTAGTACTAAGCCCTCTGTCCTGTCCCCCAGTCCTCCTCTACTGGGCTACGGGAGGCTGACTGATCTGGCCCTGGCAAGCACAGATCTCGGCACCAGCTAACCAGCCTTGCCCTGATAAGGGCAGCGGTCTGGAAGCTCTTGGGCCGCGCCACTGGCTTACCCGGCTCGGCCCTTATAAGGACGGCGAGACCGGGGAGTCCCAGGGCCTAATCTCCGAGTCTTGGATCTTCACTGGTCAGCTTCGTGTCGAACTGCCTCGAGCTCTTTGGGTTCCACCTTTTATAGGGATCGCCTCCGAGGGCTGGGGGCGTGGGCAATAACTGATGCGGACGTCGGTGTGACCCCCCGTGTATGCGAGTGCCGACAGCCCTGTGTTTGTTGTCCGCCGTTTCTCCCGTAATAACCCCTACACATATACAACATGGTGGTGAGCGTGGTGGTGAGTGAGTGTGGTGGTGAGTGGTGAGCGCGGTGGTGAGTGTGTTAGTGAGTGTGGTGGTGAGTGTGGTGGTGAGTGGTGAGTGTGGTGGTGAGTGTGGTGGTGAGTGTAGTGGTGAGTGGTGAGCGTGGTGGTGAGTGAGCGCGGTGGTGAGCGCGGTGGTGAGTGAGTGGTGAGCGTGGTGGTGAGTGAGTGTACACTGAGTGTGTGTTCATGTTGAACGCGAACTGGCAGATGTTGATTTTCTCCCTGTCCCCTCTCTCCCCACTCTCCCCACTCTCCTCCCAGCTGACTCACTGCCCAGTGAGTCAACCCGTGACCAATCTCCCCCCGCGGGGGACTCACTCCCTGGCGATGTTCCACCAGGCGCCTGTCAGTCACCCCCAGCTGGTGGCCTTCCCGCAGCCTGGTCAACAGCTGAGTCACCCCGGGGTGATGAACCCCCAGATCAAGTACGGCTGGGTGAGCCACCCCCCCCAGCTGATCTACCAACAGCTGGGTCAACCTCCCCAACTGACTCACCCCTCCCAGGTGATATACCCACCACTGACTCACCCCTCCCAGGTGATTTACCCACAACTGACTCACCCCTCCCAGGTGATTTACCCACAACTGACTCACCCCCCCCGGTGACCCACCCCCCCCAAGTGACCCCCCCCCCAGGTGCATCAACCCCCCAGGTGATTTACCCACA
>NW_026891080.1:0-18645 GCF_015708825.2 Lethenteron reissneri
TGTGTGTACACTGTGTGTGTGCACTGTGTGTGTGTACACTGTGTGTGTACACTGTGTGTGTGTATACACTGCTTATGTGTACACTGTGTGTGTACACTCTGTGTACACTGTGTGTGTACGCTGTGTGTGTGTGTTCACTGTGTTTATACTGTGTGTGTGTACACTATGTGTGTACACTGTGTGTGTGTGTGTACTGTGTGTGTGTACACTGTGTGTGTGTACACTGTGTGTTGTGTACTGTGTGTGTGTGTACACTGTGTGTGTGTGTATACTGTGTGTGTATACTGTGTGTATGTGTACACTGTGTGTGTGTGCACTGTGTGTGTGTGTACACTGTGTGTGTGTGTGCACTGTGTGTGTGTGTGCACTGTGTGTGTGTGTACACTGTGTGTGTGTGTGTACACTGTGTGTGTGTGCACTGTGTGTGTGTACACTGTGTGTGTGTACACTGTGGTGTGTGTGTACACTGTGTGGTGTACACTGTGTGTGTGTGTGTACACTGTGTGTGTGTACACTGTGTGTGTACACTGTGTGTGTGTACACTGTGTGTGTGTACACTGTGTGTGTGTGTACACTGTGTGTGTGTGTACACTGTGTGTGTGTACACTGTGTGTGTGTGTGTGTACACTGTGTGTGTGTGTACACTGTGTGTGTGTATTGTGTGTGTGTACACTGTGTATGTGTACACTGTGTGTGTGTACACTGTGTGTGTACACTGTGTGTTGTACACTGTGTGTGTGTGTGTACACTGTGTGTGTGTGTACACTGTGTGTGTACACTGTGTGTGTGTGTGTGTACACTGTGTGTGTGTGTACACTCTGTGTGTGTACACTGTTGTGTGTGTGTACACTGTGTGGTGTACACTGTGGTGTGTGTGTACACTGTGTGTGTGTACACTGTGTGTGTGTACACTGTGTGTGTGTGTACACTGTGTGTGTGTACACTGTGTGTGTGTGTGTACACTGTGTGTGTGTGTACACTGTGTGTGTGTATTGTGTGTGTGTACACTGTGTATGTGTGTACACTGTGTGTGTGTACACTGTGTGTGTGTACACTGTGTGTGTGTGTACACGTGTGTGTGTGTACACTGTGTGTGTACACTGTGTGTGTGTACACTGTGTGTGTGTGTGTACACTGTGCGTGTGTACACTGTGTGTGTGTACACTGTGTGTGTACACTGTGTGTGGTACACTGTGTGTGTACACTGTGTGTGTACACTGTGTGTGTGTACACTGTGTGTGTACACTGTGTGTGTGTACACTGTGTGTGTGTGTAGTGTGTGTGTGTACACTGTGTGTGTGTACACTGTGTGTGGTGTACACTGTGTGTGTGTACACTGTTGTGTACACTGTGGTGTACACTGTGTGTGTGTACACTGTGTGTGTGTGTACTATGTGTGTGTACACTGTGTGTGTGTACACTGTGTGTGTACACTGTGTGTGTGTACTATGTGTGTGTACACTGTGTGTGTGTGTACTATGTGTGTGTACACTGTGTGTGTGTGTACACTGTGTGTGTACAGTGTGTGTGTGTACTATGTGTGTGTACACTGTGTGTGGTGTACACGTGTGTGGTGTTAACAACTGTGTGTGTGCACTGTGTGTGTGTACACTGTGTGTGTGTGTGTACACTGTGTGTGTGTACACTGTGTGTGTGTACACACTGTGTGTGTACGTGTACACACTGTGTCTACACTGTGTGTGTACACTGTGTGTGTGTGTGTACACTGTGTGTACACTGTATGTGTACAATGTGGGTATGTACACTGTGTGTGTGTACACTGTGTGTGTACACACTGTGTGTGTACACACACTGTGTGTGTGTACGTACACTGTGTGTGTGTGTACACTGTGTGTACACTGTGTGTGTGTGTGTACACTGTGTGTGTATACTGTGTGTGTACACTGCGTGTGCGTGTACACTCTGTGTGTACTGTGTGTGTGCTGTGTGTGTGTGTACACTGTGTGTATACTGTGTGTGTACACTGTGTGTGTACACTGTGTGTGTGTACACTGTGTGTATACTGTGTGTGTACACTGTGTGTGTGTACACTGTGTGCGTGCACTGTGTGTGTACACTGTGTGTGTGTGTACACTGTGTGTGTACACTGTGTGTGTGTGTACACTGTGTGTGTACACTGTGTGTGTGTGTACACTGTGTGTGTAACGGTGTTAATTGGGCCAAGATGCGCCGTTCTCATCCGGTAGCCGGCAATGTCGGCCTCCTGTCAACAGGAGGCGACAGAGAGGCTGATCCCAGTGCTGAGAGTCTATGGGTCATAGGGTCCAACGGTTCCCCTATGGAGCGGCAGAGGTCGCAATCGGGTACCCGATACCCGTACCCTACCCGATACCCGTACCCTACCCGATACCCGTACCCTACCCGATACCCGTACCCTACCCGATACCCGCACCCTACCCGATACCCGCACCCTACCCGATACCCGTACCCTACCCGATACCCGTACCCTACCCGATACCCGCACCCTACCCGATACCCGTACCCTACCCGATACCCGCACCCTACTCGATACCCGTACCCTACCCGATACCCGTACCCTACCCGATACCCGTACCCTACACGATACCCGTACCCTACACGATACCCGTACCCTACCCGATACCCGTACCCTACTTGATACCCGAACCCTACCCGATACCCGTACCCTACCCGATACCCGCACCCTATCCGATACCCGTACCCTACCCGATACCCGTACCCTACCCGATACCCGCACCCTACCCGATACCCGCACCCTACCCGATACCCGTACCCTACCCAATACCCGCACCCTACCCGATACCCGTACCCTACCCGATACCCGCACCCTACCCGATACCCGTACCCTACCCGATACCCGTACCCTACCCATTACCCGTACCCTACTCGATACCCGTACCCTACCCGATACCCGTACCTTACACGATACCCGTACCCTACCCGATACCCGTACCCTACACGATACCCGTACCCTACCCAATACCCGAACCCTACCCGATACCCGTACCCTACCCGATACCCGTACCCTACCCGATACCCGTACCCTACACGATACCCGTACCCTACCCAATACCCGAACCCTACCCGATACCCGTACCCTACCCGATACCCGTACCCTACCCGATACCCGTACCCTACCCGATACCCGTACCCTACCCGATACCCGTACCCTACCCGATACCCGTACCCTACCCGATACCCGTACCCTACCCGATACCCGTACCCTACCCGATACCCGTACCCTACCCGATACCCGTACCCTACCCGATACCCGTACCCTACACGATACCCGTACCCTACCCGATACCCGTACCCTACCCGATACCCGTACCCTACACGATACCCGTACCCTACCCGATACCCGTACCCTACCCGATACCCATACCCTACCCGATACCCGTACCCTACCCGATACCCGTACCCTACCCGATACCCGGCTACCCTTAATTCTAGATTTGAAGCTTTCATGACTGCAAGGATTCATATTCTTAGGTTTTTTCGGTAAAGTCACGTAGGTATAAAATTAAAATTAATAAAAGTAAAATAAAAATTCACCTGAAGACGGAAGCTTGTGTTGCCTCCGAAACGTCGTGATTTTTATTTTTATTTTACTTTTATTAATTTAAATGTTTTACCTACGTGACTTTACCTATAAAAAAAACCTAAGAATATGAACCCGGCTACCCGTTTGCGACCCTGGTGCGGCCGGATATGGGTAGGCCGTGAGTCACTGGTGAGTCACCGTTTGTCACTCATTTCCCAACGTCTTGTCTCTTCTCACAATTCAAGTTCCTAGAATCAACCCACCCGCGCCTGCAACATGGCTTCATCCCAGAGGTCGCAATCGGGTACCCGATACCCATACCCGATACCCGTACCCTACCCGTACCCGGCCGTACCCGGCCGGGTACGGGTAGGGTACAGGTACGGGTAGCCGTTTGCGACCCTGGTGCGGCCGGGTACGGGTAAGTCGTGAGTCACTGGTGAGTCACTGTTTGTCACTCATTTCCCAACGTCTTGTCTCTTCTCACAATTCAAGTTCCTAGAATCAACCCACCCGCGCCTGCAACATTGCTTCATCCCAGAGGTCGCAATCGGGTACCCGATACCCGTACCCTACCCGTACCCGGCCGGGTAACGGGTACGGGTACGGGTATTCGTTTGCGACCCTGGTGTGGCCGGGTACGGGTACGGGTAAGGAATCAAAACCCGTTTGCGACCTCTGGTACGTAGCCAACCGCACTAATCGTGAGGTGCACGGGGGCAGGAAATACAACGAAACGCGATAAGGAGCAGTTCTGTGAAGCAATGAGTTTGTCAAATCTAGATGATGATGATGATGATTTCAAAGTGTGCGCATCTCCCGGTGGCTCTCTGATATCGGAAGGGAGAGCGTTCCAGACGGCCGCGTCTGAAAGGGCCGCAGCGATGAAGCGGTGACCACCGTCTTCGTTCGATGGCCATCCAAAAGCCGCCGCTACTGCTGCTGCTGCTACAAGGATGACCGGGGGAGTTCGCGTGATGATGTTTCATGCTCCTTGACCGAGATCGGCGAGGGAATAGCCGTTCATTTGTGGCAAGGCACTTTGTGTGTGTGATGGGTGTAATAGGCAACGTACCCTGATTCATGATGATTTCAATAAAGACTATTCATAATCAACGTTTTTGGGTTTAGATCGCGTTATTTATAAATGTGTCGTAACCCTCCACCACCCGACACGGCCAATCAGTAAAAAAGTGTCACGTTGACATTTACAAAAATTGTAAATGTTGTGGCTTCAACACACCGGTGGGGGGCTAAAGCAGTGAACTATTTGTCTTTTGTCAACGTGACACTTTTTTACTGATTGGCCGTGTCGGGTGGCGGAGGGTTACGACACATTTATAAATAACGCGATCTAAACCCCAAAACGTTGATTATGAATAACATTGGTCGCGAAAGCCTCCGTGTTAAACTTCAATAAAGACGTTTTTAGCAGTCGCGCTAAACCTTTTAAGGCAATAAAGACAACATTACCACGTGTTTGTGTGTGTACCTGTGTATTGTGCACGTGTGTATAACTGTACGTGTGTGTGTGTAGGGAGTGGTAGTGGCCTCAAGGTGCACATGGCCTGGCACAAGCGTCGTGGTGACATCACCGCCACTTAGTGGCGAATGGCGGTTGTTGTTGTGTGTGTCTATCTGTGTGTGTCTATCTGTGTGTGTGTCTATCTGTGTGTGTCTATCTGTGTGTGTGTCTATTTGTGTGTGTCTATCTGTGTGTGTGTCTATCTGTGTGTGTGTCTGTGTGGGGAGCGGTGGGTGTAGTGGTTAGCGCTACGCTGCGCTACGAACCCGGCGACACGGGTTCGATTCCCGCTCACGGCCAACACCAGTGACGATTATCTGAACCGGTCCCGGGCCTCGCCTAGATCGACTCAGCCTCAAATGAGTACCTGGTGCGGTGTGTAAACATCGCCACTGGGGAGACAAAGGCGGCCGGGCGTGGTGCTGGCTACCCACCCTCTCGTGTACCGTTCCGGCCTTCATAGGTGCTCGCTAACAGCACTTGCCCCTACAGTCTGTTAAGGCTATACGGGGGATATTTGCCTTTATCTTTGTGTAGGGAGTGGTAGTGGCCTCAAGGTGCACTTGGCCTGGCACAAGCGTCGTGGTGATGTCACCGCCACTTAGTGGCGAATGGCGGTTATTGTAGTGGGGAGCGGTGGGTGTAGTGGTTAGCGCTACGCTGCGCTACGAACCCGGCGACCCGAATTTGATTCCCGCTCACGGCCAACACCGTCAGTGACGATTGTCTGAACCGGTCCTGGGTCTCCCCTAGGTGGACTCAGCCTTAAATGAGTACCTGGTGCGGTGTGTAAACATCGCTAGCACTGGGGAAACAAAGGCGGCCGGGCGTGGTGCTGGCCCACCCCCTCGTGTGTAGCCACAGTTGTCAGCCTTCATAGGTGCGGCTACTCGCTAAAAGCACTTGTCCCTTCAGCCCTGTTAGAGGCTACCTGGGGGAGCTTTGTCTGTGTGTGCATCATAGGTGGTGCTTCTCGCTACTACTAGCAGCACTTGCCACTACAGCCCTGCTAGAGGCTACCTAGGGGAGCTTTGTCTGTGTGTGCATCATAGGTGGTGCTACTCGCTACTACTAGCAGCACTTGCCACTACAGCCCTGCTAGAGGCTACCTGGGGGAGCTTTGTCTGTGTGTGCATCATAGGTGGTGCTACTCGCTAAAAGCACTTGTCCCTTCAGCCCTGTTAGAGGCTAACTGGGGGAACTTTGTCTGTGTGTGCATCATAGGTGGTGCTACTCGCTACTAACAGCACTTGCCCCTACAGCCCTGCTAGAGGCTACCTGGGGGAGCTCGTAAAAAATGTGTCAGTTTTGTTGCCAGATAGAAGGGTTAAAAACCAATTATCATATTTTTTACTGGCAAAGGAGGTTCCAATGGTGTAAATGCTTAACCCCGAGCTCTCATACTCTGATGGTGCTTTGTCTTTGAGTTGTGCGCCTTTTGGCGTCATCTGGTCCAACCCATGTGAGACTAGGCTCTAAGGAAAGCTGTGTCGGGTGTGGACCAATCAACTTCAAGGACAGTGCATATATTATCAGAGTTATGTTTTTTGTTTGCATTACGGCTGCAGGTATTGTGGTCTATGCAAACATGACTCCTTGTAAAAAAGGTGTCAGTTTTGTTGCCAGATAGAAGGGTAAGAAACCAATTATCATATTTTTTTACTGGCAAATGAGGTTCCAATGGTACCACCACGTAGTTCTGCATAAATTCGCCGAAGAACTGACGTCCCACACTGCTGCCGGCTCTGTTCCCTGCAAGCAGTGACGACAGCATCAGGGCAAGAGAAAGAGGTCAACTTTATGAGAATAAGGCCACGAGATTGACAGTAAAAATCATTATTCTTTGGTTCTTTCGGTTAAGTCACGTCTAAAGATAAAATAATAAATTAAAATAATAGCATATTCCGACGTTTCGATTGCAACACAAGCAATCATCATCAAGCATAAAAGAAATAGCAACAAAAATCTAACTAGAAAACTATAGACAGACATACAAGCAGACAGGCATCACAAGGACACCAGAGAGAGGACACATATCGGCACAAGAGAGACGTCGTTTCTGTGACGGTCCCTTAAATATGTAGGGGTGTTAAAGAGAGGGCCCGTTATGCATGGCAGCCTATGGAAAACAAACACAGTGGGCGGGGCTACGTAAGTGCACGAGGAGGTGCCCTCTACGACGTCCGAGACAGACACCCTGGGGGGGGCTGGTTCGAACGTTATGATCCCCCGGGGCCCCACCCCTCAGGGAGGGGTTGGGTATAAAAGGGGATGTTCAAAGGGCTCGAGTCAGTTATGTTTAAGCTAAGGGAAGAAGACTGAAGACGTCTTAGATAGAGCCCTGGACTCCCCTAGTTCGATGTCCTTTTCAGGGCCGGACAGGACTGAGCCAGCGGCGTGGTCCCGAAAGCCAGAGCCGGTGCTCTTGTAAGAGCTGGTCTGGAACTCCGGGTACCGGGCCCGACTTACCAGTGTCGGGCCAGTTAGCCTCCCCTAGCCCATTAGTGGAGGATTCGGGGCTAGGACAGAGCTAGCTAGGGGTGTATCCCGAGTTATACGGGTGAGGGGGCCGATACCCCCTCGAGTGTGTATATGCCCACTGTCGTATTGTGAAATAAATATACGTGTGCCTCAACCTCGGCGTCAAGCGTCTTCACCGGTACTTCAAATATAGAGAGGGGGGCGGGGACGGAGAGAGGGAGGGGGCAGAGAAAATTAGCATATCAATGAGTGGACGGCAACGTGTTGCTGCTGCACAAGTAAGATGACGACGTGGCACGGCACGCAAGCTTGAAAATTAGGAGAAAGGCACACTAAAATTAAATAACCTCGCAAAATATCGAAATGTGATGTAATGCAACACAGAGATATGTGTCCTCTCTCTGGTGTCCTTGTGATGTCTGTCTGCTTGTGTGTCTATCTATAGTTTTCTAGTTAGATTTTTGTTGCTATTTCTTTTATGCCTGATGATGATTGCTTGTGTTGCAATCGAAACGTCGGAATATGCTATTATTTTAATTTATTATTTTATCTTTAGACGTGACTTAACCGAAAGAACCAAAGAATAATTCCTGCAGTCACGAAAGCTCCAAAATTAAGATTGAGTAAAAATCATACGTATTTCCCTCATTAAAATGCAAATCAATTCATAACATTTTTGACATGCGTTTATCTGGATTTTGTTGTTATTCTGTCTCTCACTGTTCAAATAAACCTACCGTTACAATTATAGACTGATCATTTCTTTGTCAGTGGGCAAACGTACAAAATCAGCAGGGGATCAAATACTTTTTTCCCTCACTGTATATTTTTTAACATTCTCTTTTTAAATCCGTTATATTAAGTTCGCTTGCTTGCTTGCTTGCATGCTTGCGTGCTTGCGTGCTTGCTTGCTTGCTTACGACCGTGCAAATCTTTCGGTCGTTTTTTAACCCACTTCCCGTGATCCAATCGAGCTGACATTTTGCACACAGACTCGTTGTGCGAGACAATTAATGTTCGTGAAATTTTTTTTCCAAAATTTTACACTGTTTAGGGAAAACAAATTAAATATTTAATTACCAATTGCTTAATACTGGCAGACAATCATCTGACCCATAGGTGGCAGCCATCTCCAGCCAGAGGACGAGAGGACTCTAGCCGCCACGCATATAAAGGATTTATAATGAAAAACTTTGTTTTTACGGGTTATACTTATTTACGATATGTTTCGGCTTGGGTCTAATTGTCCACGCTCAACCGACGTTGGCTGTAATCGCCCACGGTCCCTTACATCATGGCAAGCTTCTGGGCCACGTCCTGGAGTTCTCCCATCACTAAAGTACATTCATGTTTACGATGTTACCATCGATCTACTTACTGCTGGATGGCTGCTATGAATCTCTACGCGATGTGCTACTTTGTTTGAGCCAATCGTTCTTGGCCAGTTAGGTTTTGCATAATAGTGTGTTAAAAAGAAAAGTTATTTTTACGTATATATATTTTGCCAAAAAGAAAAAAACGAGAGTCGATTTGCATGATGAAAGTAGAGACTGCTTTCATTGTTTGTTATCCGTCAACCCGGTTTTCTAGTTCCCTCATGCAAATCCACTACTTTTTTTTTCTTCAATAGAATCTTGTATCTTCTTCCGCGAAGTTCACATAGTTTCGTGGGTGGGGCTCCCTTTTGTTCGCGAGAAAACAGTTCACGTAGACAAAAGGCTTCATCTGTTGGGTGTTTGAACACCTTTAACGCGTCTGGTGTAGGCCAATCAGTTTTAAAGTCAATGCATTCACTGAGTCTCTATGAGTATGGGTCTGTGCGTTTGTATAGGTCTCTATGAGTATGGTTTTGTGCGTCTGTATGGGTCTCTATGAGTATGAGTCTCTATGAGTATGGGTCTGTGCGTCTGTATGGGTCTCTATGAGTATGAGTCTCTATGAGTATGGGTATTTGCGTCTGTATGGGTCTCTATGAGTATGAGTCTCTATGAGTATGGGTCTGTGCGTCTGTATGGGTCTCTATGAGTATGGGTCTGTGCGTCTGTATGGGTCTCTATGAGTATGAGTCTCTATGAGTATGGGTCTGTGCGTCTGTATGGGTCTCTATGAGTATGGGTCTGTGCGTCTGTATGGGTCTCTATGAGTATGGGTCTGTGCGTCTGTATGGGTCTCTATGAGTATGAGTCTCTATGAGTATGGGTCTGTGCGTCTGTATGGGTCTCTATGAGTATGGGTCTGTGTGTCTGTATGGGTCTCTATGAGTATGAGTCTCTATGAGTATGAGTCTGTGCGTCTGTATGGGTCTCTATGAGTATGGGTCTGTGCGTCTGTATGGGTCTCTATGAGTATTGGTCTCTATGAGTATAGATCTGTGTTTGAACACCTCAACGCGTCTGGTGTAGGCCAATCAGTTTCAAAGACAATGCATTTTACGTTAGTATTGTGATTAATATCAGAGCAATGTCTGTTAGCATGTTCACCACAAATTATGTGTGTGTTTAACGCGGAGACGGGAATCCTTGTGTAAAGTAGGAGCCGACACCAGATTGCAGGGGTCTCGTCCTTTATTCCTTTCCTTCCATCCACACCTGTCCCCAGCCGTCCCAATCTCGTTCCCGCCAAAGGCCCCTTCTTCCCGCCCGTTCTCTCCTTATATCTCTTCGATCACCCCTCCCACTAACCCATCTATTGGTGGGAATCCTTCCCCTGACACCCCTACATCACCCCCCCCCCCCGGAGAAAAAATAACCGTCCTCGGTTCTGCCTCCCCCATGGACCATTTAAATCTCCCCATGCCTCCCACCACTGACAGTGACGACAGCCCTTAACCCCCCCACAACCATACAATGCAATATAACACAACGAAATCAATTGCGCGGCCTGCCCAGGTCTCCAGCCAGCATCCCGTAACAGCCCGGACATCCACAGGCAGCAGATGACCGTGGCGGCCCCCTCCTTCGAAGGCCCTCTCGTCGCGGTCCCTGGTTCGGTGGTGCCGGTGTCGCCTTGCCTGGCGCCGCTGTCTCTCCGGCCCCCGCTCGTGCCGCCGCTCCGTCAGGCCTCACATGGGGTGCTGTAGGTGACAAAGGAACACAGGGCACCGAATCCCCTGCCGGTCGGCGTGTGGTGGTCGGCGACCTTGGCCTGGGTAGGGATGATGATGACGTTGGCAGTGATGTTGGTGGTGATGTTGGTGAAGATGACGGTGGAGAGATGTATGGCTTAAGGCGGGTGGGGTGTACAAACCATCGTCGCTTACCCAGTTGGACCTGGACGCACTGCGGTCGGAGTGCTTTAATGACCTCAACCGGCCCTTTCCAGGGTCGGTGCAGCTTTGGTGAGAGGCCAACCGGCACCTGAGGACAGTGTAGCCATGCCTGGTCCCCGACTTTGAAGGGCTTGGCTGTCACTGTCCTCTCCCGTATCCGTACATTACTCTCTTGGCTCGTGGCCGATGCGGCCTCGGCTGCTTGGCGGGCCTCTCTCAAATAAATGAGGGAGATCTTTAGTGCCTTCGGCCATGCGTCGGCTCTTGCGGGAATGTCTGTCAGCTGCACCTCAATAGGCGGAATGGGATCCCGTCCGTACATCAGGAAAAACGGCGAGAACCCCGTCGCCGCGTGTGGGGCCACCCTGTACGCCGCTAAGACAGATGGAATGTGGAGGTCCCAGTCGGAATGGTTTTCGTCTACCACTTGGGACAGCATGGCCGCTATGGTGCGGTTAAGCCGCTCTACCATCCCATCGGTCTGGGGATGATACGGAGATGTTCGGACCTTTTTAGTGCCCAGGATAGAGCAGACGTCCTTCAATAGCTGTGAGGAGAAATTCCTGCCCTGATCCGTGAGCAACCGCTCCGGTGCCCCCTTATCAAGGACATAGCCTCCCACGAAGGCATCGGCGATGGTCTGTGCCGTTTGGTCCGGGAGGGCCCACGCCATCGGCCACCTCGTGCAGTACTCGACTCCGACCAACAGGTATTTATTTCCCCGTGGCGTGACCGGCAGTGGTCCCAGGATGTCCAACGCAACCAATTCGTTGACCCTGGTCACCGTGAGGGGCGCCCGGCTTACCCGGGGTGGCGGCTTTCGCCGCGCACATTCGACGCAGGTAGCGACCCATCGATGCACGTCAGCGGTCATACCTGGCCAAAAGTACCGACTCTGCAATGTGTACAGTGTCTTCCGCCCCGCCAGGTGCAGCAGCTGGCGGCCGTGTACGTCCATAACCAATTGTTGACGCAGCGACTCCGGAACTACCAGGCATCGTCGGCGCCCTGTCAGGTCCCATCGCATGAGGAGGTCCTCCCATACGATGTACTCCTCCCCCCCTGCCTCTGTTGAGGCGCGTAGCGTTCGCAGTGGGGCTTCCTCCAGCTGTAGCCGTCGCCAATCGTCCAAGGTCAGCCCCAGGTCGTGGTCGGTCAGCTGGACCTCACCCTGTGCGTCCTCCGTCGTGCGTACGGGAGCGATGACTGTCCCCTCCGGCCTCGCCTCCTTGCAGCGTGCCCCGCCTGTGGTGCATGCACAAGGGCCCTGGGGCGCCAGTCGGGACAATGCGTCTGCGTTGGCATGTCTGGTCCCTTTGCGATGCACTACTTGGTACCTGTACTCCTGCAGGCACTCTATCCATCTGGCCAGCTGGCCCGAAGGCTGGTCGATGCGGAGCGAATACTGCAAGGCCGCGTGGTCAGTGCGGACCGTAAATTTGCGACCATACAGGTAGGGTCGAAATTGCTGCACGAAGTGAACGACTGCCAGGAGTTCCCTACGTGTGACGCAGTAGCGCTGCTCCGCTGATGAAAGCACGCGACTACCATAGGCGATAACCACCTCGCGACCCTGCTGGACTTGCGACAAAACACTGCCGATGCCCACATCGCTGGCGTCCGTGTCCAGGATAAAGGGGAGGCCAAAATCCGGAAAGGCCAATGGTGGTGCATCTGTCAGACGTGAGCGCAGCTGCTGGAATGCCTCTTCCTCTAGAGGGCCCCAATAAAACCTCTGGTTCTTCGCCGTCAACACGTGCAAGGGCTTGGCAATGGTTGCGAAGTTGGGTACGAACCGGCGGTAATAAGAAACGAAACCCACAAACCGGCGTACCTCTGGAACCGTTGTGGGAACAGCCCAGGCCCTCACGCAGGCCGTCTTTTCCGGGTCTGTAGCCACTCCAGACTCACTGACGACGTGGCCCAAGTAGCGTACCGACGACTGCATAAGGTGGCACTTCGACGGCTTGAGCTTCAAGTTCGCGTTCCGGAACCGCAGGAATACCTGACGTAATCGGTCAATGTGTTCCTCGAATGATCGGCTGAAGACAATGACGTCATCCAGGTAGATGAGGCACGTTTCCCATTGGAGGCCTGCTAAGGCCAACTCCATTATGCGTTGGAACGTCGCCGGCGCAGTCTGGAGGCCCATAGGCAGGCAGTTGAACTCGAACAGGCCCTGTGGTGTCCGGAACGCTGTTATAGGCCGGGAGTCCGCGTCTAGTGGGACCTGCCAGAACCCGGACAATAAATCCAGCGTACTGAAAAATTTTGCTCCCGCCAGTGCATCCAATGAGTCGTCAATACGTGGTAGGGGATATGCGTCGGCCAGCGTGACGGCATTGAGGCGTCGGAAGTCCACACAGAATCTCAGTGACCCGTCTGACTTCTTGACTAGGACCACCGGTGCCCCCCAGGGACTCGAGGATGGAGAAATTATGTCGGCCCGCAGCATCTCCTGCACCGCTTGTTGAATGTGCCCTTTTTCCATTGGGCTCATTCTATATGTGTTTTGGCGCAGGGGTGCAGCATCTCCCGTGTTAATGTGGTGCTGCGACAGATTTGTGCGCCCTAGGTCGAACGGTCCCCGGCTGAACACGTCCGAGAACTCATTCAATAATGAGTGCAGCTGCTGTTTTTGGTCGGGCGGCAATCCCGGCTCAGGCCCCGTCAGCTGGTCCATCCACGATTCGGCCCCTCTGTCCTTGGACTGGCTGATGCTGCCTACAAGCTCGGGCTTTGTCCCTGGGGCTCCTAGTGACAAGGGACTAACGTGGGCCAGAACTGTTCCCTCCTGCACCGTCGCTGTTCTATCGGAGGTGTTCAGCACCTGAATGAACAGATGCTGGTTCCTCTGTACAATAGTTTCGGCTCCCACCAGCGCATGGCGATCCATGGCAGCTGACGCCGGAGACACCAGGATGGGTGAGTCTGGTCGGGCTGTCACGAGGGGAGACTGATATTGCAGCGGAATCAGCATCTGGGCTGCCGGGGGAATGGAGACAGACTTACTGACCAGAGCCTGCACGTAGGGTACACCCCGGCTGGCCCCCTCCGCCTTTAGGAAATGGAGATGCGTTCCCTGGACTTCCACCCGCCCATTGGCCAGATCGATTTTCATTGGCATCCGCCTCAGAAAGTCCGTCCCCAACAGGCAGGGTACGGGCAACGTTGCGGAGACAAGGATGGGTCCTGCTACCGAAAGCTGCCCAATCTGTATCGGGGCTTCAACCTGGCCCAGGAAGCCCATGCTGCCTCCATTTGCTGCAATGAACGTTGTCTTGACGGGGACTAAAGGTCGGATTTTATCCGGCAGCATCTCGTGCATGGTGCTCGAGATGATCGTGGCTGATGCCCCCGTATCCACCAAAATACGTGCCGACACTCCCGCGATTTCACCGACCAGGACCGAGGTTCCTGACGTGGCCGCTACCACCCGCCTTGCCAGCTTCCTCCATTGTGTGGCTGAGTCCGGCCACTGACCAGGCGGCGTCTCGTTATCCTGTGGTGCATGGTGAAATGATGGGGGATGGATGTGAATGGACTGAAGATGGGGTTCCTCCCTTTGGAGTGTGTCGCAGCAGGGTGAACGCGCCCTTGTTACATAGTGTGGGCTTACCCCTGGGTTGCGGGCTGGGCTCTCTATGTGGTGCAAATTGCCCCCTTTGGTGACGTAGGATGGGCCCCCCTTGTGGTGTGGGGGGCCCCCCCCATTGTAGGGGGCAGTGGGGACTGGGGGGTGGGCCTTCCCGTGAGCCCCTCCCTTCTCCCCTCCCTTCCTTTGTCACGGGGGCGTGGTCCCCCTGGTTCCGTCTCGCTCTGCCGCAAAGCGGTGGTGAGGCGGCCCGTGGAACTGCTCCAGGGCGCAATGTCAATCTTGTGGGCTGCCTCCGCCCCCGGGCCGTTTCCCCTGGCAACTCGCCGGCGTTGCAGGCAACTGGTGACGTCACGCCCGCCGGCGACGTCACGCCCGCCCAGCGACGTCACGCCCGCCGGCGACGTCACGCCCGCCCGCGAAACCACGCCCGCCCGCGACGTCACGCCCGGCCGCGAAACCACGCCCTGCCCGCGATGTCACCTCCGCCCGCGACGTCACGTCCGCCCGCGACGTCACCTCCGCCCGCGACGTCACGTCCGCCCGCGACGTCACCTCCGCCCGCGACGTCACGTCCGCCTGCGACGTCCCTCCCGGCCTCGGCGCGACTCCCGACGCGGTCTCCGGCCTCGGCGCGATCCCTGACGGTGGTCCACGGCCCCGGCGCAATTCCCGGCGCGATCCGCGACACCACTTCACTCCCGGATGCAACGTCAGTCCGTTCGCGACGCCACTCCGGGTCGCGACGCCACTTTCTGGTCGCGACGCAATCCCAGGCCCCGGCGCTATCCCCGGCGCGATCCCCTTCCCCTGACCCGGACAATGGGGACCGGGGAACGACACCGACGGCGCCCACCCCGAGGAGACTCCCGGTAAGTTCGCGGCGTCGGAATTATAATTGCTCGGCCCGACCGAGAGGCCGGGCGGGACGGCGTCACTCGCCTGGATCCTGTCGGCGTTCGGCCCCCGGCGGGTTCCAGGTGACGTTGGCGGCCTCCGGCTCTGTGCGACACCCCCTCGCCACATGCCCCTCTCGACCACAATGGTGGCAGACCCACGGGGCGTTCCGTCGGGGGGGCTCGGCGCGATGTTGTAGAGGCGGCTGCCAGCGACGCGGCGGTTGGTCGCGCCCCTGGTCCTTCTGCTCCGCCAGTCCCCGGATCGCCGCGTACACCTCCCGCAGCGA
Organism: Lethenteron reissneri; assembly: GCF_015708825.2. Classification (NCBI taxonomy): domain Eukaryota; kingdom Metazoa; phylum Chordata; class Hyperoartia; order Petromyzontiformes; family Petromyzontidae; genus Lethenteron; species Lethenteron reissneri. Next base: position 15,600 of record NW_026891080.1, read on the forward strand.
TGGCTCCGTCTCAGACGTCGGGGGTCCGTCCCCAGCTGCCCCACAGGCAGCCTGTGGCGACGGTGCAGGTTCGGCGGTTGGTGTTGCTGGACCCAGTAGCGCCGCAGCAACGGCTCGGCTGTTCCCCCCCGCCGCGCCAGCCACCGGGCCCACGGGTGGCGCCCGGCCCATGACCTGCTCGTGGGCTTGGATGGTCCGGGCAGCCCACAGCGAGGTGCGTTCCCCCGGCGTCACCACGGGCATTACAACGCCGGCGCGGCAAGCGTAGGCGATGAGGTGCTCGACCACGAGGTCCTCGAGCGCTTCTTCAGCCAGGCGAGGGAAAGCTCTCCTCGCCAACACGAGCAGCGCACCCCTGTAGGATAAAGGGGATTCTTTAGCCCCTCGCTGGCGATCCTGGAACCGTTTAAAGGCTCCTTCTGCCGGGCAATAGATCTCCCCCAAAGCCTCGTAGGCCGCCTGTTGCGTGGTCTTGCTGTGCGAGGGAAGGGAGGTGTAAGAGGCGATTGCTTCCTTGCCCAGAACGGATGGCAGCGCTCGTAGTGCCTCTTCGTCTGTCCACTCGAGAGCGTGGAAGGCAGCCTCGAATCGGCGGACAAACTCCTCCCAGTCTTCTTCCTCGGCCACGAACTTGTCGACGGGCCCCAGCCGACGCGGCCGTCCGGCCACCTGCTCTCCGTGTCGGGTGTTAGCCCTGGGGGTTTTGGCGGGGACCGGCGGCGGCTGGGCGTGACGAGGTTGGTGTGCGGCTCTTGCCCGGCCGGCTGGTCGGCCTCCGGGTCCCGTGGCCTCTCCTCCCGTAGTACGCGTGGGGTGGGGGTCCCGGTGCTGGCGGGACCCCCCATAGGAGCCTCTGTAGGAGCTCCTGGAGTGCCCTCTCCACGCGGGCCATGCGGTCCCTCCATGGGGTCCTCCAGGCGATCCGGGCCCCCTGCTGCTGCTTCTGATAGCAGGCCCCCTTGTTGCCCGGGATGGGAAGGATCCCCGCCCCTGCTTCCTCCTCCCTTGGCTCTTTCCCGCGGGGATTTTTCTTTGTAGCCATGAGATCCCACCGCTGCCACCAGATGTAAAGTAGGAGCCGACACCAGATTGCAGGGGTCTCGTCCTTTATTCCTTTCCTTCCATCCACACCTGTCCCCAGCCGTCCCAATATCGTTCCCGCCAAAGGCCCCTTCTTCCCGCCCGTTCTCTCCTTATATCTCTTCGATCACCCCTCCCACTAACCCATCTATTGGTGGGAATCCTTCCCCTGACACCCCTACAGTAGTATCATTTTAATTTCCGTGGGCTCTTGATACTCGCCAGAAAACAATGTAACCCCCATAATACAGCTGCTGCTCACCCCAAGCTATGAGTGTGGCCCTGTGTGTGTGTACACACTGTGTGTGTACACGTACACACTGTGTGTGTGTACGTACACTGTGTGTGTGTACACTGTGTGTGTACCTGTGTGTGTGTACCTGTGTGTGTACCTGTGTGTACCTGTGTGTGTACCTGTGTGTGTATACCTGTGTGTGTACCTGTGTGTATTCCTATGCGTGTACCTGTGTGTGTGTACCTGTGTGTGTTGTACCTGTGTGTGTGTAGACCTTTGTGTGTGTACACTGTGTGTGTGGACCTGTGTGTGTGTACCTGTGTGTGGTGTGGACCTGTGTGTGTGTTAGTGTCTATGTCTGTGTGTGTGTCTGTGTGTGTGTGTCTGTGTATCTCTGTGTGTGTGTCTGTGTGCGTCTGTGTGTGTCTGTGTGTGTCTCCTGTGTGTGTCTGTGTGTCTATGTGTGTGTGTCTGTGTGAGTCTTTGTGTGTCTGTGTGTGTGTCTGTGTGTGTCTGTGGGTGTCTGTGTGTCTCTGTGTGGTGTGTGTCTGTGTGCGTCTGTGTGGCTCATGTGTGTATGTGTGTCTGTGTGCGTCTGTGTGTCTAATGTGTGTGTAGTCTGTGTGTGTGTGTGTCCTGTATGTCTGTGTGTGTGTCTGTGTGTGTGTGTGTCTGTGTGTGTCTGTCTGTCTATATGGGCGGTGGCTGTGTGTGTGCGTGTCTGTGTGTGTCTGTGTGTCTATGTGTGTGTGTCTCTGTGTGTGTCTCTGTGTGTACGTGTCTGTGTGTCTGTGTGTGTCTGTGTGTCTGTGTGTGGTGTCTGTGTGTATCTGTGTGTACGTGTCTGTGTGTCTGTGTGTGTGTCTGTTTGTGTCTGTGTGTCTATGTGTGTGTGTCTCTGTGTGTGCGTGTCTGTGTGTCTGTGTGTGTGTCTGTGTGTCTATGTGTGTGTGTCTCTGTGTGTACGTGTCTGTGTGTGTCTGTGTGTCTGTGTGTGTGTCTGTGTGTGTCTGTGTGTCTATGTGTGTGTCTCTGTGTGTACGTGTCTGTGGTCTGTGTGTGTCTCGTGTGTGTGTGTCTGTGTGTGGTCTGTGTGTCTATGTGTGTGTGTCTCTGTGTGTACGTGTCTGTGTGTCTGTGTGTGTCTGTGTGTCTGTGTGTGTCTGTCTAGGTCGACTCAGCCTTAAATGAGTACCTGTGGCGGTGTGTAAACTCGCCACTAGGGAGACAAAGGCGGTCGGGCGTGGTGCTGGCCACCCACCCCTCGTGTACCGTTCCGGCCTTCATAGGTGCTCGCTAACAGCAACTTGCCCCTACAGTCTTCAGGCTATACGGGGGATCTTTGTCTTGTGTGTCTGTGTGTCTCTGTGTGTACGTGTCTGTGTTCTGTGTGTGTGTCTGTGTGGTCTGTGTGTCTATGTGTGTGTGTCTCTGTGTTACGTGTCTGTGTGTCTGTGTGTGTGTCTGTGTGTGTCTGTTGTCTATGTGTGTGTTCTGTGTGTGTCTGTGTGTCTATGTGTGTGTTTCTGTGTGTGTCTGTGTGTCTATGTGTTTGTTCTCTGTGTGTACGTGTCTGTGTGTGCGTGTCTGTGTGTCTGTGTGTGTGCTGTGTGTGTATATGGGGAGCAGTAGTGCAGTATGTTTAGTGCTACGAACCCGACGACCCGGTTCGATTCCCGCTCACGGCCAACACCGGTGAACCGGTCCTCCCCTAGGTCGACTCGGCCTCAA
>NW_026891081.1:0-18415 GCF_015708825.2 Lethenteron reissneri
CATCATCAACAACATCAACAACACCATCATCATCAACAACATCATCAACACAATCACCATCATCACCTCCTCCTGCCCGGCCCCACCCCCCTCTTGTTGTCTCCCGCAGCTCGAGCCGGCGGCGGCTACGAGCAGCAGCAGCATCATCATCAGAATCATCATCAGCAGCATCATCATCATCAGCAGCATCATCAGCAGCAGCATCATCAGAATCATCATCAGCAGCATCATCAACATCAGCATCATCATCAGCAGGAGCAGCAGCATCATGGCCACGTGGACGCTGTGCTTGGGCAGCAGGACGAGCTTGATCTCCATGGCCGGCATCCGCTACGAGGGCACCCTGAGCGGGGTCAACACGGACGACTGCACCGTCGCCTTGGCCAAAGGTCACGCAGGGGGTGGGGGGGGGGTCACGGGTCAAAGGGGGTGAGGGCTTAAACACTTCCCTGCTCCTTGCGGAGGGAGCTGCTAGGAACACGTTGGCCAGGGTCAACGACGGTGACCAGGGCGTGGGGCGTGCTGTGTTCTGCAAACATGGCCGACTGTGAGGGCGGGCAGCACAAGGCGGCGTGAGTAGGTGAAACGTTGAGTTTTATAAGGGCACCACGGGGTGAGCAGCCCCTCCCCACTCAGCCCCTCCCCACCCAGCCCCACCCAGCCCCACCCTCCCCACCCAGCCCCTCCCAACCCAGCCCTCCCACCCCCCACCCAGCCCCACCCTCCCCACCCAGCCCCTCCCCACCCAGCCCCACTGCAGGGATTCATCTTCTTGGTTCTTTCGGTAAAGTCACGTAGAAGGGAAATAATAAAATAATAAAAATAAAACATAATAAAATAATTCTCACGACTTTTCGGCCACAACGCAAGCAGCCGTCCTCAGGTGAAGAACAGGTCTGTCGAGAAGACAGAGTCTGAATGACACGCCCCAGGCTTGGAACGTCTATTTAAGCTTAGAGTCGTGGCATCTCTTCAGAAAGGTGAGAGACTCGATTATCCCGGAGTTTGTTGAAGGATCTTAAAGTTTTGTGTTCTTCACCTGAGGACGGCTGCTTGCGTTGTAGCCGAAACGTCGTCAGAATTATTTTATTACGTTTTATTTTATTATTTTATTACTTCCCTTCTACGTGACTTTACCGAAAGAACCAAGAAGATGAATCCCTGCAGTCACGAAAGCTTTAAATCGAAAAAAGTCAGTGATTGCTTTCGTGTTAAAATACGGTGCTGTATTTTAGGATAGTGTGTTTACAATATCATTTTACGTAGATATCCACATTCACTTAATATTTTTCTTCCGCAAGTTTTTTTTGAAAATGCAATATTTGACATCATCTCAAAAACCCGATGTGATAGACAAAAACCGACGCCAGGGTTGGGATGAAACGCACGACCTCCGATAGACACCAGGCGAGGTGGTTCACTTCTCACCACGGTGGCGCCCACACACCACCACCACCACGGCACCGTTAGCGGCGTTAGCGGCGTCTTTGTGCGTGCGCAGTGCGTGTGTGCGGCACGGAGGGTCGCCCCGCCGAGCGAGCCGTCGCCCCTCGCGAGGAGATCTACGACTACATCATCTTCCGTGCCAGCGAGATCAAGGACCTGGCGGAGTTGGGGTGCCCGCTCTCCGCTCTGCACCCCCACCTGGCCGTCGTGCAGGTGAGAGGGGGGCAGCCGTTCTCTTCGCCGCCAAACTGGTTGGTTACTTTAGCGGGCAGGACCCCACCGAGATATTTAACTCTGATCATTGGTTGTTTACCCTGTAATCTGGCAACAAAACTGACACCTTTTTTTACAAGGAGTCGTGTTTGCATTGACCACAATACCTGCGGTCGGAATGCAAAAAAAAACACAACTCTGATAATGTATGCACTGTCCTTGAAATTGATTGGTCCATACCCGAGACAGCTTTCCTTAGAGCCTAGTCTCACATGGAGTTGGACAAGATGACTGCCAAAAGGCGCACAACTCAAAGACAATGCACCATCAGAGTATGAGAGCTCGGAGTAAAGCATTTACACCATTGGAACCTCATTTGCCAGTAGAAAAATATGATAATTGTTTTTTTACCCTTCTATCTGGCAACAAAACTGACACCTTTTTTACAAGGAGTCATGTTTGCATAGACCACAATACTTGCAGTTGGAATGCAAACAAAAAACATAACTCTGATAATGTACGCACTGTCCTTGAAGTTGATTGGTCCACACCCGAGACAGCTTTCCTTGAGGCCAGTCTCACATGGTGTTGGACCAGATGACGCCAAAAGGCTCACAACTCAAAACATGACTCCTTGTAAAAAAGGTGTCAGTTTTGTTGCCAGATAAAAGTGTAATAAAGGACTCGGACGCTTCTCTCTGACTTCGTGTCCTTTATTGGGTTCTTGTCTTTTCCCACACGGCACTCTCTTATAGACACTCTATTTGTAGCCCCCGGCTGCTATCGCTATTGTAGCCTCCTTCCTCTCCCTGCAGACTCTCTGCTTTCTCTATTGTAACCTCCTTCCTCTCCCTGCAGACTCGCTGCTGACTCCCTGTGCAGATCCCCGCTGCTTACTCTATATGCAGACCCTCTTGGCTGCTACTCCGTATGCAGACCCGCTGCTGACTCTGTATGCAGCCCCGCTGCTGACTGCAGCCTCCTCGCTGCTTCGGGTCGGTCACCGCTGGCCGACGGTGCCGATCCTCGCTCCCCGTGTCCGTGGCGATCTCGCCACCCTCCGCTTTCGCCCTTCGTGGCCTCTCTCGTTCCTGGTCTCCCATCACTCCCTTTCCTCTTCCGGTTCCCTCCCTCTATAGCTTAACCCCTCTCCCCCACGTGACCTAACTCCTCCCCTCATGACGTCACTTCCGGAGGGCCGTTTACGCCCGCATTACAAAAGGATAAAAAACCAATTATCATATTTGTTGTTACTGGACACGCTACGATTGATCCCGTCGCTGCGTGACCACCCACCCTCGCCCCCGTCCAGTCCTCCTCGTCACGGGGCGCCCGCCCCCTGCGGGACACGCAGCACGGAGCCCGCGGCGGCCACGGGGGCGGCACGCGCGGAGCCCGCCGGCTCGTGCGGGACACGGCGGACGGGCGGCGGCCTGCACACGGAGGAGCCACAGGTACGGGCGGCGCGGTAAACGCTGGGGATGCAAAGGTGGCCGGGCGTTGTACCGCCCGCCCGCCCGCCCCCTCTTGCAGCCAGCAGCCTTTGCAGGTGCTCGCTAACGGAGCTTATCCTGACGTCGTACGGAAATCCGATGTTTTTTTATTTAAATCCTTTATATTAAGTTCACTTGCTTGCGCGCTTAGGACCGTGCAAATCTTTCGGCCGTTTTTTAACCCACTTCCCGTGATGCAATCGAGCTGATATTTTGCACACAGACTCGTTGTGCGTGACAATTTATGTTCGTGAATTTTTTTTCCAAAATTTTACACTTTTTAGGACAAAAATTATATTTAATTACCAATTTCTTAATGCTGCCACGCAATCATCTGACCCATAGGTGGCAGCCATCTCAAGCCAGAGGACCGAGAGGACTCTAGCCCGCCACGCAGATAAAGGATTTATAGTGAAAAACTTAGTTTTTACGGGTTATACTTGTTTAAATCCTTTATATTAAGTTAGCTTGCTTGCTTGCGCGCTTACGACCATGCAAAAATTTTCGGTCGTTTTTTAACCCACTTCCCATGATCCGATCGAGCTGACATTTTGCACACAGACTCGTTGTGCGTGACAATTAATGTTCGTAAAAAAATTTCATATTTAATTTAAAATACCAATGTGATAAAAATGAAACTCTTACTCAAGAAAAACAGAAATGAATAATAAAATAAAACCGATGCCACGCATATAAAGGATTTATAGTGAAAAACACATGCACACACACACACGCGCACACACGCACTCACACACACTCACACACACACACGCACACACTCACACGCTCACACGCACACACACACACTCACACACGCACTCACACACTCACGCACACACTCACTCACGCACACACGCACACTTCAACACACCGCACACACTCACGCACACACGCACACTCACACACCTCACACACACACACTCACACACACCACACACACACAATCACACACACACTCACACACACTCACACACACACTCACACACACTCACACACACTCACACACACACTCACACACACACACTCACACACTCACACGCAGCTGCACTATCTCCCACAGCCGCGAGGAAGAGCGCCACGGTGGAGCTGGGGGTGCAGACGTCCCCCCAAGCGTCAGCAGCGACGGTGTCGGAGCACGAAGCGGATTGCCGCCCAGACTCCCCGTGGGGCACCGGAGCCGTGCGTTGAGTTGGACGCGGAGTTTGACTTTGCTGAGCGCCAACGCGAAGTTGGACCGCGAGGCGCTGGACAGGGAGTTCCGGGGCAGGGAGGCCAAGCGGAGAGAAGGTGGGGCACTCACTCACACGCTGCCGCCACTGATCAACAACTAAGTCACGTAGGTAAAAATTAAAATTAATAAAAGTAAAATAAAAAAAAATAAAAAAAATAAAAAATCACGACGTTTCGATTAATTTTAATTTTGCTGCTGTATCGTCAAAATAGAAATCTTGTCACTCAATTTTTAGAAACTTCCCAATGTGGTACCCACTGCAAACTTGGTAAAGCTGCGTCATACTGGGGTGGGGGAACTCACTCACACGCTGCCGCCACTCAACAACTCACTTCGTCCTCCGCTGCTGTATCGGCAAAATAGAAATCTTAGTAGTAGGTTTTTACCCTTTTAAACTGGTACAAAACTGACACCTTTATTCAAGGCATCATGTTTGCAATAACCACAACACAAGTAGTCAACAAAGCAAACAAAAAGAAGCAACTCTGATAATGATAATAATATGCACTGTCCTTATCATCATTATCAGAGTTGCTTCTTTTTGTTTGCTTTTTTGACTACTTGTGTTGTGGTTATTGCAAACATGATGCCTTGAATAAAGGTGTCAGTTTTGTACCAGTTTAAAAGGGTAAAAACCTACTACTATATTTTGCCAATGGTAAAAGAGATCTCATAGAATAGAAATCTTGTCACTCAATTTTGACACACTTCTCAATGTGGTACCGACTGCAAACTTGTCATCATCACGGTGGCTATGAGATGTTAACTACCTCGCCTGGTGTGCAGGAGGGCGTGGGTTCGATCCCAACCCTGACGATGCCTGCTGCTGTATATTTGGAGTTTGTGTGTTTCTCTCATCATCATCATCACGGTGGCTAGGAGATGTTGACTAACTAAATTACCTTAAAACCGTTGGAATACCTTATGCCAGTAAAAGTGTGTTGACCATCTTCTTGGATCTTTCGGTAAAGTCATCACGTAGAAGGGAAATAATAAAATAATAAAAATAAAACATTAAATAATTCTCACGACGTTTCGGCCACAACGCAAGCAGCCGTCCTCAGGCGAAGACCAGGTCTGTCGAGGAGACAGCGTCTGAATGTGTGTTGACCAGTGGAGTCTTGAGTTGGGTGGGGGGGGCGGATCTTTGTGTGTTTAATTGTCCAGGCCACCCCCTCACTTCTGCCGTTGCGTCTCCCCTTGAGCAGCGGACAAGCTGAGGGGTCCCCGCACGAGCTCCCCCGTCTTCCTGGACGGCTGCTTCTACGACAAAACCAGGAGCTTCTTTGACAACATTTCCAAAGACGGCGGGAGGTAACGGCCGCCTCTGCCACTCGCTCGTGGTGTGTGTGTGTTCTTGTGGATCTCCTCGCCTTCAAGTGCAACGCCTGCTGGGGGAGGCGATGGGGGAGGCGGCAGTACAGCAAGCGGGCTCCGTCTCCGTCTGTGCGGAGATGGTGTTGCTGTTCCACCCCCACCCCCCACCTCGTGTATAGAACTCACAAACGGAGTTTGGCCTAACCATCCCATTATAGGATGACAGAGCTTGGGCAAATTGTTTGTGCCGTTCCTGGCACATCTGGAAAGTTTGGGCGTCGCAAAATGTGTGACGTTAACTTGAATCGGCGCGCCAAAAAAAATTGCACGCCGCGTGAATTGCGTAGTTGCACTTGATTCGGAAAAAATCCCAGCCCCGAGAATAAGAGAAGGACGTGCAACTCTTTGACTGGGCACCAGACGAACATTTGTCTAGACGCAGGATGGCGTGGAGCCGTGCAGAGACCTCTCTGATGTCGGGTTTAGACCATTGGAACATCATTTGTCAGCAGTAGCAGAATATGATCATTGTTTTTTTACCCTTTTATCTGTCAACAAAACTGACACCTTTTTTACGAGGAGTCGTGTTTGCATTGACCACAATACCTGCGGTCATAATGCAAACAAAAAAGACAACTCTGATAATGTATGCACTGTCCTTGAAGTTGATTGGTCCACACCCGAGACCGCTTTCCTTAGAGCCTAGTTTCACATGGGTTGGACCAGATGACGCATTATGGCTGCAGGTATTGTGGTCTATGCAAAGGTGTCAGTTTTGTTTGCCAGATAAAAGGGTAAAAAACCAATTATATATTTTTTGCTGGCAAATGAGGTTCCAATGGTAGCCATTTGCCACCCTGGTGCGGCCGGGTACGGGTAGGCCGTGAGTCACTGGTGAGTCACCGTTTGTCACTCATTTCGGGTAGGGTACGGGTAGGGAACGGGTAGGGACGGGTAGGGTACGGGTAGGGTACGGGTAGGGTACGGGTAGGGTACGGGTAATGAACGGGTAGGGTACGGGTAGGGTACGGGTACCCGTTTGCGACCCTGGTGCGGCCGGGTACGGGTAAGGAATCAAAACCCATCTGCGACCTCTGACCAGCCGTGCTCACCCCCCCACCCCCCGCCCCTCCCCCCTCCTCCTCCTCCCGCCCCGCCAGGAACTGCCGCGTGACGTTGGCGGAGCAGCGGCGCCTGAACGTGGCGACGTTCGGGGCGGACCTCCCCTCCTCTGGCCGAGGTGCAGCCTAGACAGGTGACGACCACGGTGACGGTGACAGCAGCTCGGCTTATTGGAGAGTATATTTAGTATATTGATGATACTGATGTAGTTTATATTTTAGTTTTTTTACGTGGTGGCCTTAGTTGCTGCAGCTCCCATACTATTAACATTCCTTCCCTTTCTAGATTTGAAGCTTTCGTGACTGCAAGGATTCGTATTCTTAGGTTTTTTCGGTAAGTCACGTAGGTAAAAAAAAAATGTATTAATAAAAGTTACATAAAATAAAAATCACGACGTTTCGGAGGCAACACCAAGCTTCCGGAAGCTTTTTTTATTTAACTTTTATTAATTTAAATTTTTTTACCTACGTGACTTTATCGAAAAAAACCTAAGAATATGATTCCTTCCCTTTATTAATGCTACCCCTACTCCCTCCCTTTTGATGCTGCTAATCCTGCATAATATGACTTTGAAACCCCCCGCCCACCTCCTACACATTCCACAAGTAGTGACTAATCCCATATCTGAATTTCCTATAAATATACTACATTCCTCTGTGATATGTGAGTCCCTTTGTCAAGGCGCTCTTCCTCCTCTAACCCAGCTTAAATATACGCTGCCAAGCTTAGTGGTGTTCATTCAGACGCTGTCTTTCCGGCTGCAACACGATAACGGAAGTCTGTTGATGTTGCTTGTGAGGTTCTCCTCGTGAGAACACGCTGCTCCGTGGAGGATGAGAGAGAGACCATTTGACGGGGTATGCCGATAGCATAAAAATGAGATGCGACGGCGGAGCAAATCTGAGATCAGATTTGAAATCGGCACCCTGAATTTAGTCCAGAACAGCTGCAAAAGTCCAGGCCAGAACTACATGTTGTTGTTTTGTTTTGTTGACCAGTGTGATATAATTTGCGTATTATATCGTGAACAACTTCTAAATCAAAGAGCGCTCGCACAGCTGCGTGGGTCTCACCCGGTGAGATAAAGATGTGGAGGAGTTTGTTTTCAAACGGCAGTCGCTTGTCAACGCTCTCGTGCCCCACGTTAGAGATTGGATGACACGGAGAAATGTCGGCCACAATCGGCAATTTCTCCAAGTGACAATCCAGCCCTTTGCGGGGTTTGACCACGATCTGTCGTGTTGCTTCTTGACGTCGCCAATGCCGCCTCCCTGCTGCTGTTGTTGTTGTTGTTGCAGGTTGCAGAGAACCACAGCTCACACCCAGAGCGTACACATATCGGGGGTTTGTTTGATTTAAAAAAAAATGTTGTTGGGTCTGAAGAAACGTTACGTTAAGGACTGCATGTGGGTTTCGATTTAAAGATTCTTTTCGTTGACTGCAGGGATTCATTTCTTGGTTCTTTCGGTAAAGTCACGTAGAAGGAAAATAATAAAATAATAAAAACATAATAAAATACAATTCTCACCACGTTTCGGCCACAACGCAAGCAGCCGTCCTCAGGTGAAGAACAGGTCTGTCGGAAAGACAGCGTCTGTCTTTCCGACAGACCTGTTCTTCACCACAACGCAAGCAGCCGTCCTCAGGTGAAGAACAGGTCTGTCGGAAAGACAGCGTCTGTCTTTCCGACAGACCTGTTCTTCACCACAACGCAAGCAGCCGTCCTCAGGTGAAGAACAGGTCTGTCGGAAAGACAGCGTCTGTCTTTCCGACAGACCTGTTCTTCACCACAACGCAAGCAGCCGTCCTCAGGTGAAGAACAGGTCTGTCGGAAAGACAGCGTCTGTCTTTCCGACAGACCTGTTCTTCACCACAACGCAAGCAGCCGTCCTCAGGTGAAGAACAGGTCTGTCAGAAAGACAGCGTCTGAATGAACACCACCAAGCTTGGCAGCAATATACACAGCAATATACGCTGCCAAACCTGGTGGTGTTTCATTCAGACGCTGTCTTTCCGACAGACCTGTTCTTCACCTGAGGACGGCTGCTTGCGTTGTGGCCGAAACGTCGTGAGAATTGTATTTTATTATGTTTTATTATTTCCCTTCTACGTGACTTTACCGGAAGAACCAAAAAGTCTGCATGTGGGTTTTGTTAATTGATACGCGATTCTTGCAATGTTTATGGTGTGTACACAAGGTACACACCGCGTTTGGTTGAACACTTTAGACGTTTATAATTTTAAAGAAAGTTTTTTACTTTAGTCTAATGGATGAAGGCAAAACATGTCTGTTAAGTCGGACTTTAAATTGTTTCCTGAAATGGGTGCTTTTGTGCGACCGGTCTTAATCTGAAATGAGCATGGACATGACAATTAATTGAGTTGTGTTTGTATTTCACAAGGCAGCATTAAATGTTGCGGAATTTATATTGGCGCATTGGCCGTGGTGAAGTGTCTGGCGAAGATTAAAGTTGACCGGCTGTTGGCTTTAGAACATTGCTTCTTGAATTTACTGCGTTGCTTTAGATTGCTAGTGTGTGTAGTGTGTGTACTGTGTGTGTAGTGTGTGGTACTGTGTGTGTACTGTGTGTGTACTCTGTGTGTGTACTCTGTGTGTACACTGTGTGTGTACTGTGTGTGTGTGTACTGTGTGTGTGTACTGTGTGTGTGTAGTGTGTGTGTAGTGTGTGTGTACTGTGTGTGTGTACTCTGTGTGTGTGTAGTGTGTGTGTAGTGTGTGTGTAGTGTGTGTGTACTGTGTGTGTGTACTCTGTGTGTGTGTACTGTGTGTGTGTACTGTGTGTGTGTACTGTGTTAATTTGTGTCTGACCAGCTAGTTGTGCCTCTGGCTGGTTCCATCTGGCCCGGCCCTCTAGCTGCTACCGTAGGCGCACACCAGCTCAACATCCCTGGTGAGTCGCTACAGTCAGCAGCTGCCAACGCCGACCCCGGGCGGCGGATAACTAACCCGGCAAACTCGGCTAGTCTGAGCCTGGGCGTGTGGAACCCCTGGTGGAGGAAATTTCCACCAAAACGGGTCTTTGGGACCTTCCACAGTTCCACTGCAACCAGGACCATCTCCAGTCGTCTTGACTACGTCTCGCCACTGGGTACAGATGCGGCTGGTCGAGAGAGTGAGGTTGACGCTGCGCAAATCACCCTCACTTCAATCCAAGTTCTCTGCGCAAGTCATAGCACTTTATTTACCATCGTCATTATAGTGTATAGTTATAGTAGTGTAGTGTATAGTAGTGTAGTGTATAGTGTAGTGTATAGTAGTGTATAGTGTAATAGTAGTGTATAGTAGTGTAGTGTATAGTAGTGTATAGTAGTGTATAGTGTAGTGTATAGTAGTGTATAGTAGTGTAGTGTATAGTAGTGTAGTGTATAGTAGTGTAGTGTATAGTAGTGTAGTGTATAGTAGTGTAGTGTATAGTAGTGTAGTGTATAGTAGTGTAGTGTATAGTAGTGTAGTGTATAGTGTAGTGTATAATAGTGTAGTGTATAGTAGTGTAGTGTATAGTAGTGTAGTGTATAGTAGTGTATAGGTAGTGTATAGTAGTGTAGTGTATAGTAGTGTGGTTGTATAGTAGTGTATTGTAGTGTAGTGTATAGTAGTGTAGTGTATAGTGGTGTAGTGTATAGTAGTGTAGTGTATAGTGGTGTAGTGTATAGTATAGTGTATAGTAGTGGTGTATAGTAGTGTAGTGTACAGTGTATAGTAGTGTAGTGTATAGTAGTGTAGTGTATAGTAGTGTAGTGTATAGTAGTGCAGTGTATAGTGTATAGTAGTGTAGTGTATAGTAGTGTAGTGTATAGTAGTGTAGATTTGTTTCTTGAAATAATTCCCGACGCCCCCCGAGCTCACAGCCTCTCACGGCCGCGTGCGTGCCTCCCAGTGTGCACCACCAAACGTATTCGGTTAGACCCCCTCCCTAGCTAGACTCACTCCCCGTGAGTCACCGAGTGCCGCTGAAGGTGGCGACGCAAAGCAAACCCCTTGCCGCACACTGCGCACACGTACGGCCTCTCCCCCGTGTGCTTCCTTGCGTGCACGTGCAAGCTGTCCACCTGCGTGAACCCCTGCCCGCACTCGTCGCACACGTACGTTCTCTCGCCCGCGTGCGTCCTGGCGTGCCTCTTCATGTCGGAGCAGCCGGGAAAACTCTTCCCGCAATCCTCGCAAACGTACGGCCTCTCGTCCGTGTGCGACCTCACTCGCAGGTTCAAGTTGCAGGCCTGCGCGGAGCCCTTCCCGTACTCCTCGCAAACGTACGGCCTCTCGTCCATGTGCGACCTCACTCGCAGGTTCAAGTTGAAGTCGTGCGCGAAGCCCTTGCCGCACTCGGCGTACACGTACTGCTTCTCGCCCGTGTGCGTCTCGAAGTGGGGAAAGCCGCACTGCCCGCACGCGTGCCGCCTGTCACCGGCAGCGCTTGCGGTCTTCTTGTCTGCTGCAAAGGTACGGACGGGCGGGGAGGACGGTGTGGTGGAGCATTGTACAACAGGCGTCAGGGTCGGGATCGAACCCAGGACCTCCTGTATACCAGGCGAGGTAGTCAACGTCTCATAGCCACCGTGATGATGATGATGAGAGAGAGATCGAACCCACGACCTCCGTATACCAGGCGAGGTAGTCAACGTCTGCTATCCACCGTGGTGCCACCGTGCTCACCAGCATCGATGTCTTGCAGGCTCTCCGTAGAGTCTGGCCGCTTCCCAAGTGCTGCATTATCGTCCATTTCTTGCTTGACGAATCTGGCGGGGGGAATGCAAAGAAAACAACGACAATGACGTAGACAACCAAATAGATAAATAATAAATATATAAATGTTGCACCGTCGTTAAACCCGCCACCACCCGACACAGCCATTTAGTTAGGTTTAGTACAACAGGAACAGACCGTGCCAATTCATTACGCAGTACGGCACTACTGTGGAGTGTATAGTGTAGTGTATAGTTTATCCACCGGCTGTAGTAGTAGCTATCCAAACTCTATAATAGTACTAACTTCACAGCGTGTAGTGGTGAGGCTTAGTCCCGTGCAGAGCCCCTAGCCAGGCTGTGGCTGGGCAATACCCCCCCCACCACCATCCCCCCACCCGCTCTACAATAATTTCATCCAAGGACTATAATAGTAGTATCTACCGACCAGAGGTCACAAACGGGTTTTGATTCCTTACCCGTACCCGGTCGCACCAAGGTCGCAAACGGGTACCCGTACCCGTACCCGGCCGGTACGGGTAGGGTACGGGTATCGGGTACCTGATTGCGACCTCTGGGATGAAGCCATGTTGCAGGCGCCAGTGGGTTGATTCTAGGAACTTGAATTGTGAGAAGAGACAAGACGTTGGGAAATGAGTGACAAACAGTTACTCACCAATGACTCACGGTCTACCCGTACCCGGCCGCACCAGGGTCGCAAACGGGTACCCGTACCCGTACGGGTAGCCGGGTATCGGGTAGGGTACGGGTATCGGGTACCCGGTTGCAACCTCTGCTACCGACCCTATAGTAGTAAGTGCTGCACACATTGGGGAGAAGAGGACATCACACTGAAGAATTCACCTCAGCGGAGGCGACTTTCTCGCGCATGCGCAGATGCGTGGCCTGGCACCACCCTGTGCTAATGAAAGGGAATACATTGTTAATTTAACCACTTTAAACTTGACAGATGTGAAATACGAATAGCGCTTTTCCGTCGCGGGGCATACGGTGTGGTATCTGTGTACTTTTTCGATGCGTAAAACCCCACAGTTTGTAAGTGAAACACGTCACAAGGTACCCGCGCAAACAGGCAGACAGACACAGACGAAAGATGACTTTCATAGGTAAGGTATCGTGTAGTGTGTAGTAGTGTATAGTGTAGTGTATAGTAGTGTATAGTGTAGTGTATAGTAGTGTATAGTGTAGTAGTGTATAGTGTAGTGTATAGTGTAGTGTGTAGTGTAGTGTATAGTGTAGTAGTGTATAGTGTAGTGTGTAGTGTAGTAGTGTATAGTGTAGTGGTGTAGTGTATAGTGTAGTAGTGTATAGTGTAGTGTATAGTGTAGTGTGTAGTAGTGTATAGTGTAGTGATATAGTGTATAGTGTAGTGTATAGTGTAGTGTATAGTGTAGTGTATAGTGTAGTGTATAGTGTAGTGTATAGTGTAGTAGTGTATAGTGTAGTGTATAGTGTAGTGTATAGTGTAGTGTGTATAGTGTAGTGTATAGTGTAGTGTATAGTGTAGTGTATAGTGTATAGTGTAGTGTAGTAGTGTATGTAGTGTATAGTGTAGTGTATAGTGTAGTAGTGTATAGTGTAGTAGTGTAGTGTAGTGTATAGTGTAGTGTAGTGTAGTAGTGTATAGTGTAGTAGTGTATAGTGTAGTGTATAGTGTAGTGTATAGTGTAGTAGTGTATAGTGTAGTAGTGTATAGTGTAGTAGTGTATAGTGTAGTGCAAGGCTGTAGCCGTGGAGACAACATTGGGGGGGGGCAGATTTTCCAGGTGTCTGGGGTCCCCTCCCCAGAAAAAATATCTAAATTTGAAAACTAATTTCCTGCCATTTCCTGCCTAAAACATTTACAAATTCACCAACACATGGGATGGACTTTTATAATTATATTTTTTTACAATAAAGTCTAATAGTGTATTGTATTACATTGCTCTGTTTTAACTTTTTTTTTAACCATTTCTGCTTTATTGTATGTAATGTTTGAGATTACGGATTAATAAAGTACAACCACAATCATATCAACAGAAATCTATGCGTTGATTTACATGAAGGCAAGTCCAGATATTGTGACCAAGGTTTAGCAAATTGTTGTTTTTATTTACAAAGCATTAAAATTACTTAATTTTTAAAAAATAAATATATAATATAATAACGTCCTTGACGTATAAACTCCTCACGTGATCTTACTAGCTCTACTACCCGGCCGCCTTTGTCTCCCCAGTGGCGATGTTCACACACCACACCAGCTGAGGCGACCTAGGGGAGGCCCGGGACCGGTTCAAACAATCAGTGCAGCTGGTGCCAGGCTACGTGCACCTAGAGCCACCATCGCCTCTGATTGGACGGCGCCTTCCAGCAGCGAGCGCTTCTATTGGCTTAGCCACTCAGACCGCGTTGTCATCGATTCGATTCTTGAACAAAACGCAACTCGATTCAACCGCTGTAAAAGAAAGGGGCGTTGGGAATCGATGATCGATTCTATAATCGTTTGTTATTGCAGTCCCAGATTGGAGAGAATCGATTTGGTGATAAGCCGCACATCGATCTGGAGTCGGGAAGGATTCGAAATTCCGCCATCGCGTTTGAGGTGAAATTTTCATTAAAATATTCTTTGATATTTCCGTATTTAATGTACTTCAACAATAAAACTGCAGAGATATATTCTTAAAGCCACGTAGAAAGGAAATAATTAAAATAAAGCAATAAATAATTTTATTATAATAAATTATTGTATTATGTTAAATTTGTATTTTATCATTTCCCTTCTACGTGACTTTACCGAAAAAATCAACAATATGGGAGTTTTATTTTTTGGTTCTGTCGGTAAAGTCACGTAGAAGGGAAATAATACAAATTAAACAATACAATTGCTTTATTATTATAATAAAATATTTAGAATACAATTATTGTATATGTTTAATTTTCATTAGTTTATTACTTCCTTTCTACGCGACTTTACCGAGAGAACCAATAAATCGGGAGTTTTATTGTTGAGTTTGGTAATTTGTGCTTTAACAATTTCCTCAAAATCGCCTCCCGCCTTGGAGACAAACAGGTTTGGGTGTCTCCCCTCCCACGTGACGCGGAGTTTGTTTCCCGCCAAATCTTTCGGCTCCTCCCCCTCGCCCGCCCCCATTTGAGGGGGGGGGTGAAGGCGGTTGCCATGGATTTTTGATGCGGTTGCCATGGATTTTTGATGATAAATGATTTGCATGTGCAGTGTTAAGTCTATGGTGCAGTGTTGAGTCTATGGGCAGTGTTGAGTCTATGGTGCAGTGTTGAGTCTATGGGCAGTGTTGAGTCTATGGTGCAGTGTTGAGTCTATGGGCAGTGTTGAGTCTATGGGCAGTGTTGAGTCTATGGTGCAGTGTTGAGTCTATGGTGCAGTGTTGAGTCTATGGTGCAGTGTTGAGTCTATGGTGCAGTGTTGAGTCAATGGTGCAGTGCTGAGTCTATGGGCAGTGTTGAGTCTATGGGCAGTGTTGAGTCTATGGGCAGTGTTGAGTCTATGGTGCAGTGTTGAGTCTATGGTGCAGTGTTGAGTCTATGGTGCAGTGTTGAGTCAATGGTGCAGTATTGAGTCTATGGTGCAGTGCTGAGTCTATGGTGCAGTGTTGAGTTATGGCAGTGTTGAGTCTATGGTGCAGTGTTGAGTCTATGGTGCAGTGTTGAGTCTATGGGCAGTGTTGAGTCTATGGTGCAGTGTTGAGTCTATGGTGCAGTATTGAGTCTATGGTGCAGTGCTGAGTCTATGGTGCAGTGCTGAGTCTATGGTGCAGTGTTGAGTCTATGGTGCAGTGTTGAGTCTATGGTGCAGTATTGAGTCTATGGTGCAGTGCTGAGTCTATGGTGCAGTGTTGAGTCTATGGGCAGTGTTGAGTCTATGGTGCAGTGTTGAGTCTATGGTGCAGTGTTGAGTCTATGGGCAGTGTTGAGTCTATGGTGCAGTGTTGAGTCTATGGGCAGTGTTGAGTCTATGGTGCAGTGTTGAGTCTATGGTGCAGTGTTGAGTCTATGGCAGTGTGAGTCTATGGTGCAGTGTTGAGTCTATGGTGCAGTGTTGAGTCTATGGTGCAGTGTTGAGTCTATGGTGCAGTGTTGAGTCTATGGGCAGTGTTGAGTCTATGGTGCAGTGTTGAGTCTATGGTGCAGTGTTGAGTCTATGGTGCAGTGTTGAGTCTATGGTGCAGTGTTGAGTCTATGGTGCAGTGTTGAGTCTATGGTGGAGTGTTGAGTCTATGGTGCAGTGCTGAGTCTATGGTGCAGTGTTGAGTCTATGGTGCAGTGTTGAGTCTATGGTGCAGTGCTGAGTCTATGGTGCAGTGTTGAGTCTATGGTGCAGTGTTGAGTCTTATGAAGCAATAATCTTAAAATCAGAAAGTCCGGGTGGACTTAGCCATTGCAAAGCGTTCACAACACTCTCCCCTCACAGTTGCGCATTTCTCGCTCAGCGATGTCGCACGCCTCAGACCCTCCCAGGATGTTCCAAATTCTCCGCTACGCGGTGCCGCCGCCTCCGGCTCAGGAGACGCGCCTCGAAGCCTCTGGGCCGCTGCCGAGACCTCCGCCTGCCCTGTGGTGGCCACCGGCGGTGACGGATACGGTGACAGTGACGGTGACGGCGGCAGCGGTGACGGCCCCGGTAACGTCCCGACGCTTGTACGCAAGGTGAGTGTTTTCGACTCGTGTTCAACTGGAATATCTTCTTGGTTCTTTCGGTAAAGTCACGTAGAAGGGAAATAATAAAATTAAATTAAACAATTCTCACGACGTTTCGGCCACAACGCAAGCAGCCGTCCTCAGGTTAAAACCACCTGAGGGCGTGCTGCGTTGTGGCCGAAACGTCGTGGAATTGTGTATAATGTTTTATTTTTATTATTTTATTACTTCCCTTCTACGTGACTTTACCGAAAGAACCAAGAAGATGAATCCCTGCAGTCACGAAAGCTTTAAATCGAAACGTAAAAATGTTTTAGTTGTATTATTTTATTATTTCCCTTCTACGTGACTTTACCGAAAGAACCAAGAAGATGAATCCCTGCTGCAGTCACGAAAGCTTTAAATCAAAATTCAACTGGAATGATTTCTCGTTGCTTACCGTACAAGGGGCCCGTGCGAGGTGCGACGGACGTAGCCGCGTCTCTTCAGAAGCGACTCTCTTCCCGTCACCGGAGTGGGCTCTCGCCGCCGTGTGGACATTCACGTTGGCCAAGTGACTCTTGTTCAACACGTGTCACCTCATTTACATGTGGAGGGATCATCAGGCGGGGCCCGAGAAAAATCCACACGGCCATCGGGGGAGAGAGAGAATGATGTGCAAAGTTCAAATATAGAGCAGCAGGTGTCAGGGTCTGGATAGAACCCACGACTCCTGCGTACCAGGCGAGGTAGGTTAACATCTCCTAGCCACCGTGATGATGATGAGAGAGAGAGACGCAAACTCCAATATACAGCAGCAGGCGTCAAGGTCAGGATCAAACCCACGACCTCCGTATACCAGGCGAGGTAGTTAACATCTCCTAGCCACCGTGATGATGAGATGAGAGAGAGAACACGCAAACTCCAAATATACAGCAGCGCAGGCCGTCAGGTCGGGATCGAACCCACGACCTCCTGTACACCAGGCGAGGTAGTCAACATCTCATAGACACCGTGATGATGATGATGAGAGAGACACGCAAACTCCAAATATACAGCAGCAGGTGTCAGGGTCTGGATCGAACCCACGACCTCCTGCGTACCAGGCGAGGTAGTTAACATCTCCTAGCCACCGTGATGATGATGAGAGAGAGACACGCAAACTCAAATATACAGCAGCAGCAGGCGTCAGGGTCAGGTTAGAACCCACGACCTCCTGCGTACCAGGCGAGGTAGTTAACATCTCCTAGCCACCGTGATAATGATGAGAGAGAGAGACACCCAAACTCAAATAACAGCAGGCCGTCAGGGTCGGGATCGAACCACGAACCTCCTGCATACCAGGCGAGGTAGTTAACATCTCCTAGCCACCGTGATGATGATGAGAGAGACACGCAAACTCCAAATATACAAGGTGTCAGGGTCTGGATCGAACCACGATCTCCTGCGTACCAGGTGAGGTAGTTAACATCTCCTAGCCACGTGATGATGATGAGAGAGAGAGACGCAAACTCCAAATATACAGCAGCAGGCGTCAGGTCAGGATCGAACCCACGACCTCCTGCGTACCAGGCGAGGTAGACATCTCATAGCCACCGTGATGATGATGAGAGGGACACAAACTCAAAATATACAGCAGCAGTCGTCAGGGTCAGGATCGAACCCACGACCTCCTGCGTACTAGGCGAGGTAGTTAACATCTCATAGCCACGTGATGATGATGATGAGAGACACGCAAACTCCAAATATACAGCAGCAGGCGTCAGGGTCTGGATCGAACCCACGACGTCCTGCGTACCAAGCGAGGTAGTTAACATCTCCTAGCCACCGTGATGATGATGAGAGAGAGAGACACAAACTCCAAATATACAGCAGCAGGCGTCAGGGTCTGGATAGAACCTACGACTCCTGCGTACCAGGCGAGGTAGTTAACATCTCCTAGCCACCGTGTGATGATGAGAGGAGAGAGACACGTAAACTCCAATATACAGCAGGCCGTCAGGGCAGGATCGAACCCACGACCTCCTGCGTACCAGGCGAGGTAGTTAACATCTCCTATCCACCGTGATGATGATGAGAGAGAGACGCAAACTCCAAATATACAGCAGCGTGTCAGGGTCAGGATCGAACCCACGACCTCCTGCGTACCAGGCGAGGTAGTTAAAATCTATCCACCGTGATGATGATGAGAGAGACCACGCAAACTCCAAATATACAGGGCGTCAAGGTCAGGATC
>NW_026891082.1:5000-17500 GCF_015708825.2 Lethenteron reissneri
CAGTCTTAATGATAACGCGATCGGCAATGCTCGTAGTGGCCTCTCCGTCAGAGGCACGGCGACGTTGAGCGCGACACAAGTGCGAGGCAAGTCTGCAAGAGCTGCTCCTTATAGAGACTCTCCTCCCACTTACCCCCCCTCCCCCAAACTGCCTCCCTCCCTCCCACCACCACCACCACAACCCCCACCACCACCACAACCCCCATCACCACCACAACCCCCATCACCATCACCACCACAACCCCCATCACCACCACCACCACAACCCCCATCACCAACCTCCTCCTCCTCTTTCTCCCTCCCTCACACATCACCTCAACAGCCCACAACGCCTCAACCCAGCCCAGTTGCCTGTTTAACAGTGAACCCCATGCAGACCCCCCCTCTCTCTCTCACGCACACAGCCGAGTGCGGGTTTTGTCACCGCCGAATGAACGAGACGCGCCTTGCCCTGCAGGAGAAGAAAAAATTAACCCGTAAACAAAGTTTTTCACTATAAATCCTTTATATGCGTGGCATCGGTTTTATTTTATTATTCAGTTCTGTTTTTCTTGAGTAAGAGTTTCATTTTATAACATTGGTATTTTAAATTAAATATGAAATTTTTTTTCCCAATAAGTGTAAAATTTAGGATTTTTTTTCACGAAAATAAATTGTCACGCACAACGAGTCTGTGTGCGAAATGTCAGCTCGATTGGATCACGGAAAGTGGGTTAAAAACGACCGAAAGATTTGCACGGTCGTAAGCAAGCAAGCAAGTGAACTGAATATAAAGGATTCAAGAAGAAGTGACGCTGCACGGCACACGATGGGGGTGCTGCGGCGGCCGCCTTTGTCACCCCGGGGGAATGATGTTCGCGCAACCGCGACAGTTACTAATGTGAGGCTGAGTCGACCTAAGGGAGGCACAGCTAGGACCGGTTCAGATATTTGCCACCGCTGTTGACCGTGAGTGGGGACATCGGAAGTGGGCCCACCAGGGTTCTTTGTAGCGCAGTGCACTAAGCGCCACGCCACTGCCCCCCGTGTAATGTGTAGGACTTGAGTTATGGCGCGCCACGCATTCTCTTCCGCTGCTGCGGTGCGAGGCGAGCAGAGTGCAGCGGGGGGGTACGTGAGGACACGGCTGTTGTGGGATTAGGCGAGGGGGTCGTTGAGTGTGAGACAGGTGTTAGGGGTAGCGGGGGGGGGGACACAGGCCAGCGATTGGCTAAGAGACTAATTGATAATTAATGGGGATTAATTGGTATGGGGATAGAAAGACAGCCGAGTACGAGTCCTACACATTTAACAAGACAAAGACAAAGGTTCCGAGCAGAGCCTTAATAGAGTGTTGGTGAGAGTGCTGGTAGCGAGCGCATATGATGGATGGCCACCACCATACCGGTGGCGATGTTTACACACCGCACCAGGTACTCATTTGAGGCTGAGTCGACCTAGGGGAGGCCAGAGCCGGCTCAGATCATCGTCACTGGTGTTGGCCGTGAGCGGTAATCGAACTCGGGGTTCGTAGCGCAGCGTTCTACTCGTACGCACGCACACTTGCACACTTGCACACGTGGAAACTTGCAAACACATGTAGACATGCATGCAAAAAAAACACAGATCCACGTATAAATTGTTGGGGCAAGTGCTTTTGGCGAGCACCTATGAAGGCCGGCACGGCACACGAGGCGGTGAGTGGCCAGCACCACGCCCGGTCGCCTTTGTCTCTCTAGTGTCGATGTTTGCACATCGCACCAGGTACTCATTTGAGGCCGAGTCGACCCTTGGGAGGCCCAGAGCCAGTTCAGATAATCGTCACTGACGTCGGCCGTGAGCGGAAATCGAACTCTGGTCGCCGGGGCTCATAGCGCAGCGTGCTAACCGGTGCACCGCCACTCCCCATGCACACACACACACACGTTCATATACACACACACATATCAATACAGACACACACACACGTTCATATACACACACACATATAAATACAGACACACACACACGTTCATATACACACACACATCAATACAGACACACACACACGCAGACGCATAAACACGCACACCCTCTTGCTACATTCTTTCAGCATCCCACAGACAGTAAAAATGGCCAAATGAAACCTGCTTTCATATATACACAGTTTTGATTTAAAGCTTTCGTGACTGCAGGGATTCATCTTCTTGGTTCTTTCGGTAAAGTCACGTAGAAGGGAAGTAATACAATAATAAAAATAAAGCAGCAGCAGTAGAAACTGCAGCAGCAGCAGCAGAAACTGCAGCTCCCTTTGATGCTGCTAATCCTGCATAATGCACGGGCATATGCAGTACTAATCACATTCCTGCATTTCCCATAAATATGCTAAATTCCTCTTGATATGCAAATGTCTTTGTCAAGGCGCCCAGCTTATATATATGCTCCAAGCTCGTGTGCTGTTTCATTCAGACTCTGTCGCCTCGACGGACCTGGTTTTCACCTGAGGACGGCTGCTTGCGTTGTGGCCGAAACGTCGTGAGAATAATTTTATTATGTTTTACTTTTATTATTTTATTACTTCCCTTCTACGTGACTTTACCGAAAGAACCAAGAAGATATACACAGTTGTTGACTTCGTGGATTGTTACCGAACATGTCATTGCCATTGTCCGATATTATATATTTAGAAACGTATTATTACTTATTCTCTTGATTTTATGAGTAGGCTTTGACGACCAATAGCATGATTCATAATCGGGGTTTTTTCCCGCTGTAGGTCATTGTGTCACGATGATTGTGAGCTGATTGCTTGTCTCGCTGTACACATGGAGCTGGCAAGATATCTGTAAAAGAGGCTTGCAGCATGAGAGTAGAACGTCACCAGGAGATGTGAGCTCCTGTCAAGCTGAGGATTCTGGATGTGACCTGCGAGAACAACTTCGTACCCATGGCCCAACCTTCTGCGATTCCTCCTCCAACGCCCGGCGGTGTTGATGCTGAAGCAAGCAGTGCGTTTGGCAAAGTTTGCTTCACGTGGCATTTTGTATTATTAATCGGCTGTACCGGGTGGAGGATGCTTTACGACACACACCGATTATTCATCATTTATTCCACCTTGTGTTTTTATGAGATTCGGCACTTTCTTTCCGGATGACCCTGTATTGACTTGTTTGGCCAATTCCTTTTTAACGAGAGCTTCGCACGTGGTAGGAAAATGTAGTACCCAGTCAAAACCCGTTCATATAAGGCTACATCATTCACGCACCTTTATGATGTTAGATTCAAGCAACAATCGCGCTGTGCCTGCTTACTGCAGGCACTACTATCACACTGCTCGCTCTCTCTCTCTGTGTGTGCAAGTGATTCGTCAACATGATGGATATCATCCCTAAATGTATCCATCAAATGCACTGTCTCCTAAGTTGTTGGAGTGCATATATGCCGCCACCCACACCCGGCTCGTTCCAGATTGTGAGCATGTTTCAAAATGTGCGATCTCAGTTCTGACAATGAGACGCAATGTTTTACTTGCATGGCACAGCCTCTTCAGTAGCACCCTTTACAGATATGAGCATCGGTGACTCTACTCTGCAGGTTTAGAACTCATTGTTTTGTGTTTAGTTTGTTGTCCTTCCCCCGCACATCTGATTAGCGCGGTTGGCTACGTACAGCGCAAAAGAAGTTCAACATACCAAACGAAAAATAAAGATCCCCCGTATAGCTCTAACAGACTTTTGGGCCAAGTGCTGTTAGCGAGCACCTATGAAGGCGAGAACGGCACACGAGCGGGTGAGTGGCCACGCCCATCCGCCCTTGTCTCCCGAGTAGCGATGTTTACACACCACACCAGGTACTCATTTTAGGCTGAGTCGACCTAGCGGGGGCCCAGGACTGGTTTCAGATAATCGTCGCTGATGTTGGCCATAGCGCAGCGTGCTAACCGCGACACTTCCGCTCCCCGTAGTTCGACATACTAACACGTGTTTAGCACGTCGGCTGTCGCGACCAATGTCATCCCGAGTAGAGCAATACCTGATCAGACCAAGGCCATCGAAACCACCAAGACTTGATGGGCTACCAAAAATTCACAAACCTGATGTCTCATTAAGACCCATAGTTAGTACAATAGGCTCTGCCACGTACAAATTCGTACAATACATAACGAAACAAATACAGACCTACGTCGATAGGACCTCTTCGTTCATCAAAAACTCTGAACATCTCGTAAATATAATCAAAGATATTGAGCTTAACCCTCATGGTGTTCTCGTAAGTGTTGATGTGACTTCTCTGTTCACCAGGGTTCCGGTCAACAGGTTAATTAAATTACTCGACACTGGTAACGAACAAACGTTTAGCCAAAGATATCCGAAGACTAGCTGAACACTGTCTAAAGAACACCTATTTCTTGTGGCAAGGTGACTTCTATAAACAAAAAGAAGGAGCAGCAATGGGCTCTCCTTTGTCTCCTGTAATAGCGAATTTGTACATGGAAGATTTAGAAACAACAGCAATAGCTTCAAGCATACTCAAACCATCTGCTCGGTTTAGATATGTGGATGAAACATTGGTGGTCTGGCCACACGGCAAAGATACACTGAACGCATTTCTAAATCATCTCAACTCGTAAAACCCATCAATCCAGTTCACCATGGAAGTGGAAGCTGACAGAACTCAACCATTTCTGGATATTCTGCTCGGACGGGGTCGAAATGGTAAAACAACACACAGTGTTTACTGAAAGAAAACGCATACAGACGCATATCTGAATGCAGTCACACCATCACCCCGCACAGAAATCTGCTCTTATCAAGATGCTCATCCGTCGAGCTAAGAAAGTGTCAGATGGTGACAGTCTGAGAAGTGAAATTTAACATGTAAAAAAGCGTTACAAATGAACGGTTACAATGATGACAAATCAACAGGGCATTGAAAGCCAAAACCAAATAAAATAACACGAGCATTGAAACTGCCCAAGTCATTAAAACGATCAAAATACCGCACATTGCGGGAGTAGTTGATAAACTAGCCAGATGTTTGGAAAAACAAAACATCCAAGTCAGATTTGGCACGGTACATAAAATACAGAAATTAATATCTGGTACAAAATATGTATTCCTGAAGCTTTCAACAGAAAATGTGTACACGATCAACTGCACGTGTGGCAAATGTTACGTTGGGCAAACAGGACGAATGATCAGCACGAGACTAAAATAACATCAGATAAATATTCTATTCTCCCCAATACAAATGTCAGCAGTAGCAGAACACGCGTGCCAACAAAGACACTCAATTGATTTTGATAATGTTGAAGTTCTGTGCAAAACTAGCTGCTACTGGCCAAGACTAATTAGAGAATATATCGAAATTTAAAGAAATAAAAATAAGTGTAACCGTTCGGATAGCTACCGCCGTAGTGCTGCGTGGAAGAAAATAATCAAATAATACATTATTTAAATGCATGCCTACAAAGGGCAGCATACTTCAATAGGGATTACTGTTGGTACGGCTATTTTAATACACACAATAGACGGGAAGGACAAATTCAAAGGGCTCGCATAATGCGCATGCATCATGTACGTTGCCTCCGTAATCTCACCCACATTGTGCAAGAGTGCAGAAGCGTGGTCACCACATCTCCACCTCTATATAAGGAACGAAACAGTAAGACTTCTCCACAAATCTGGCTGTCGCCTGATGAAGCTAGTTGTAATTACTGGCAAAACGTCGTACTCAGATTGTAAATGTTGTGGCTTGGCTCTCCAACACAGCGGTTAGTGCTGTACTAGTATACTACACTATACACTACACTATACACTAGTGCTGTACTAGTATACTACACTATACACTACACTATACACTAGTGCTGTACTAGTATACTACACTATACACTACACTATACACTAGTGCTGTACTAGTATACTACACTATACACTACACTATACACTAGTGCTGTACTAGTATACTACACTATACACTACACTATACACTACACTATACACTACACTATACACTAGTGCTGTACTAGTATACTACACTATACACTACACTATACACTAGTGCTGTACTAGTATACTACACTATACACTACACTATACACTACACTATACACTAGTGCTGTACTAGTATACTACACTATACACTACACTATACACTAGTGCTGTACTAGTATACTACACTATACACTACACTATACACTAGTGCTGTACTAGTATACTACACTATACACTACACTATACACTACACTGTACACTAGTGCTGTACTAGTGACGAATTGGAACGTTCTGTTGACGTGACAACCCTTACGAGTTGGCTGTGTCGGGTGGTGGCGGGTTTAACGACACAACATTTATATATTTGCGCGATCTAACCCAAAACACCTCCATCATGGATACTTACACATATGTACATACATATCTTGCCAGCTGGATGTGGGTGGTTAAGCAAGTCCTCAACTCACAATTTTAATGCCGTAAGTTCAGATCATAGTCAGTGTTCATCGGTTATCCGTGGCTGTCTTATGGACTGAATGGTCCTCGTCATATGAATGTGGAATTTCCTCGATTCACTGAGGGCCACCAAACGAGATGAGCACTGGCCCAGACTAATTTGAGCAAGGAAACACCTCAACGCGATGTAGAGATCTTTTGAATGATTGTTGTTTGATACCCACAGCCCATTGCTCTCAAACCTCAGAGCAACTCGGTTGGAGTCCCGATCCGAGTGTTTCACTGCGAATACTGTTGCCCTGTGTTAGCCCTCCAGACATTAGGAAGGCGGATGAAGGAAATGGGCCATCACTTATCAACTGACTGGCTTCATTCCAAGCTCACTGACCACGAATGTGTTCGGCTGTTGCTATAGCTAAATCCCCATTTAGTGGGGACTCTATTGACGCCTGGACGGAGCATACTGCTCAGTGGGGACGGCACTACACCCGGCCACCTGTCTCCCCGGTGCTGTCCTTTACGCTTCGCAGCTGGCATTGATTTAAGAGAGCAGGGGCATAGGACGGGTTCAGACACCAGTGCCACGAATGCTCGCGTGCGTCACGTTCACGGTCGGAAATCAAACACAGGTCACCGGGATTGTTACGCAGTTTGCAAACCACCACTCCTTGCAACTGCCCCCCTTACATACAGATGTGCACATGCACAGATAACACTTCAATGTTTGTAAATGGAAGGGAAAATACCAAACCTCATTTGAGCACTTATCAATGTTGGTGGGGCCATTGTGTGGTGTTGATTCTCGGCATGACCAGACCTACAAGGCGCTGTCATGGCCAAGGGAATGCATGAGCGTTTGGTGAATGTGGGTCACCGAGTGACACAGGGATACTCTCGTTGGGTGTTTCGTTCTACACGTTACACCCAAAGTGCGGAGTAACAAAGAAGTGGCAATGACCTGTGTTCGTGCGTGTGTGTTCGTGCGTGTGTGCGCGTGTGTGCGTGTACGCGTGCGTGTGTGTTCGTGCGTGTGTGTTCGTGCGTGTGTGTGCGTGTGTGTTCGTGCGTGTGTGTTCGTGCGTGCGCGCACATGCGAGCGCGTGCGCGTGCGTGCGTGTTCGTGCGTGTGTGCGCGTGTGCGCACGCGCGAGTGTTGTTGTTTTTGGGGTTAACCCACTGTGCCACAACCCTTGCGACTCAGCCTTAAATTATTAGCCTGTGGGGGGTGGCTGAACATCAGCGCTGGAGAGAAAAAGTCACGTGCATATTTCTCGGTGCCGGTCACACCACGTCTTATTGCCACGTCTTATCGGCATCGAGAATGCACAGGAGACAGGCTTGCAGGCATTGCTGGTCCATGGACCCGCGAGTGTCGTAAAACAAAATATATAATTGCTCACTTCACGGCGCTTGGCTGAACAATCTACACGTGCTCATGGACGTGGCCTGCGTTCGTTGTCACCTGCTCAGCGACGCATCTCTTTAAAACGCAGCAGCAAACATGTCGAGTCACTCATTCAATTGTCCACCTTTTACCAAAAGCCATGAATACAGTAAAAAAAAATAAGAAGCACCATCAGCAACATCTCACTTTGAACGACGGCCAAGTCATCACAATTTCTAGCAGGGTGAGTTCGTAGTCGGTGGCGGGGGGTGTGATCAGCACAAGGTTGGGCTGTAAAAAGTTTATATTTAGACTCGGGGTGGAGTCATGAGATAAAGGCATGAGTGTGCTTTGTGGGCCTCTTGTTTATGAACCCAGAAAGGGTTCCGGTTTTTATGGGTTCTAGACTACCCCAACGCGGTTTGGGATGCCAAAAAATATATGTATACAAAAAATAAGCCACAATTGTTGCTTAAAACATGGTAGACCACAGTACAACAGGAACTATTTCGATTTAAAGCTTTCGTGACTGCAGGGATTCATCTTCTTGGTTCTTTCGGTAAAGTCACGTAGAAGGGAAGTAAAAATAAACATAATAAAATAAAATATTTTATTTTATTATGTAAAGTCACGTAGAAGGGAAGTGATAAAATAATAAAATAAAACATAATAAAATAAAATATTTTATTATGTTTTATTTTTATTATTTTATTACTTCCCTTCTACGTGACTTTACCGAAAGAACCAAGAAGATGAACAGGAACTATTTCAAGTAGAATTCAGTGCTCATCTCCATTAGCGACCATGCCGCCAGTTGTATACATTCCACAATCATTTGGCAGGGGAATGGACTATTGTTGGGATGGCCCATGTTGGTGTCTCAACTCTCGTTCTTAATGTCTCGCCGCTTAAAGGATGATTTGCTGGATGTTTCATGGTTGGAATTTGAACTCCTGGCGTTACGATGTAAGTGTTTTACGACTGAAACAAGTGTCATCCAGCCAGAATGTAATGATTGAACGATACCGTGCATTCATTACATCTTGAGACAATACCTTATGTAGATGTGCTGTTTACATGTTTTTGCTGCTGGTTGGCACTTTACCAAACGCACTCGAATCACAATTGGAAGGTCGCAGGGTCAAATGCTGCCAAGGGGTAGAGTGAAAGCATCATTCATCAGTAATATTTAAATACGTACCTCTGTGGGAAATTTATTTTATTATGAACAGACTAGCGCCTCCTAAAGAAATGTGGAACTTCACCACTTGTTCAGGGCTTCAATGCAGATAAAAACTACCCTATGATTGACTAGTATTGCACTTTATATAAAATTAATTACGTACTGCATCATCAAAGATCATATGATAGTTACCCCCAGAGTAATGCTCGTTAGTTGGGAACAATCCGGCATATGCTGCAACTACCGAGTGGCTTTCGTCTCACAGGATGCAATGTTCTGACGAGACCCGACTAAAAACTGGTCCAATGTTTTCTTGCTGGAAAAAATGATCAGGAACAACGTCCTTAGTTTTAGAATAACACCGAATTATTTTGTCAGCACTCAGCAATGTGAATGCACTTTTACCAAAGTAAACGCATGCAAACTAAACTATTTCTCATTTCACCAGGTAAAGCACTGTAGCTTGTTTTCAGAAGCCACCTGGCTATCACCAATGATAGCTCAACGAAGGGGCTGATGAAGTGACAACTTACCGCATACAAATACTGAAAGACACTCGCGTTGGGACGCCGATCCACGCCACACGACTGTGCAATTGTGACGACCCCAATGTGGCAATGAGCCGCCCCAATGCGGCGTGCAAAACACACGAGCGCGGAGACACTCGGCTTTGGATTTTCGTTGCACGCGCACCTGCCATGCCCTCCCACTCTAGAGGCATGTTTCTCAATGTGGAGGGAAAACCCGGAGGACCCGAAAAAAAATGCACGCGACCACACGGTGGAGAACATTGCAAACTCCAAACATGCAGCAGCATGCATCAGGGTTGGGACCAAACCCACGAGCTCCTGTACACCAGGCGAGGTAGTAAACATCTCGCCACGACGGTGCTGCATGTGGCGATGCTGCGATTGCTGTGGTCCACAATACAATGTAACAACATGAAACACGTTTGTCAATTCCACAATGTGAGGCCTTAAAGAAAACATAACTCGTGATGTTTTCAGGAATATCCCTTCCTCATAGCACATACATAGAGAGGCCAGAGGAGACAGGTTGGATAATAAGAGTTGGAGACTGTACTTTACACCATGGGGCCTGATGAGAATTGAATTTAAGAAGTCATCTGATTACCAAATGTGTTTTTTTTATTGGCATACGCATAGTTACTGTAACTATTGAGTAACAGACGAGCCCCTTCGATAATAAAAACGTATTGTTATTCAATACACTCCTTATATCGAGAGTGAAATTCTAAAATGTTGCTGGCAGATCGTATTGTGGGAAGATTTGCCAATTAACTGTTATTATTTCTTCATGTTACTTATAGTGTCATACAACTTGTTAGGCAATATGGCAATGTCTAGAAATTGTCACCAATAAGCCTTTGGACTTTCACTGACAGTTAATTATCTCGCTGGGGATGTTTTTTTCTTCTGAACTATTTATAAAGGTCAGAGCTGCATTGCGTACATTGCATTAAAAATATATACACATGATGGACGGTCCGCCCACAGGCCCATGACATCAATTGTGAGAACACAGAAGGTTCATAGGCTCACATTCCAGTGGGAGGTTGACTCATCATCGTCATCAACCATCTGGGTTCTATAAAATGAGTACTACTTTGTCGTGTGATTTTGGACGAGAAGTGATGGGTACGTGGCATATTCACCAGGGTTGCCAGGAGAGATGAGTATCACCTGTTGCTCACGTG
Organism: Lethenteron reissneri; assembly: GCF_015708825.2. Classification (NCBI taxonomy): domain Eukaryota; kingdom Metazoa; phylum Chordata; class Hyperoartia; order Petromyzontiformes; family Petromyzontidae; genus Lethenteron; species Lethenteron reissneri. The sequence goes on from NW_026891082.1 coordinate 15,692, forward strand.
TGCCACCACGCCGAAGTGAGCACTGGGCAGTGCTTGTCTTTGTCGGCCCTGAGTCAGTGGTGTGAATTGTACATTCTTATGGCAGGGGAGTCAATCTTTCCCCGTGATGCCCATCGTCAATGTCCTCTGAGGTGATTGTCGGCCGAGTTGAACGTCACTTGGAATCTGAACCCGCAACCTCGTGAATAAAAAAAATAAAAAAATGATAATGCCGAACAAAAATACGTTTTTCCGTGTTTTTCTTGAAAGTAAAAAAGGCCCCAGGACAGTAACTGGTGTGCCAGATGATGAATTTATGACAAATATATGACGCATAAAGGTCACACCTTCACGCACTCGAGCAGTGATTGGCAACATTTCAGCAACGCATTAGACCTTCAGGGACATGTTTTTGTGCATTGTAAAGAAATGATGGTGGTGGTGATGGTGGTGATGGTGATGATGGTGATGATGATGATGATGGTGGTGATGGTGGTGATGATTGTGATGATGATGGTGGTGATGGTGGTGGTGGTGATGGTGGTGATGGTGATGATGGTGATGATGATGATGGTGGTGATGGTGGTGATGGTGGTGATGATGGTGATGATGATGGTGGTGATGGTGGTGATGGTGGTGACAGTGGTGGTGGTGATGGTGGTGGTGATGGTGGTGGTGGTGGTGACAGTGGTGGTGGTGGTGATGGTGATGATGGTGGTGGTGGTGGTGATGATGGTGGTGGTGATGGTGGTGGTGATGGTGGTGATGGTGATGGTGGTGAAGGTGAGGGGTGGTGGTGATGGTGGTGATGGTGATGATGGTGGTGGTGATGATGGTGATGATGGTGGTGATGGTGTTGATGGTAGTGATGGTGGTGATGGTGATGATGGTGGTGATGGTGATGATGATGGTGGGTGATGGTGGTGATGGTGGTGATGGTTGTGGTGATGGTGATGATGGTGGTGATGGTGATGATGGTGATGATGATGATGGTGGTGGTGATGGTGGTGATGATTGTGATGATGATGATGGTGGTGATGGTGGTGGTGGTGGTGATGGTGATGATGGTGGTGATGGTGATGATGGTGATGATAATGATGGTGGTGATGGTGGTGATGATGGTGATGATGATGGTGGTGATGGTGGTGATGGTGGTGGTGATGATGGTGGTGATGATGATGGTGGTGATGGTGGTGATGGTGGTGATGATGGTGATGATGGTGGTGATGGTGGTGATGGTGGTGACAGTGGTGGTGGTGATGGTGGTGGTGATGGTGGTGACAGTGGTGGTGGTGGTGATGGTGAGGGGTGGTGGTGATGGTGAGGGGTGGTGGTGATGGTGGTGATGATGGTGGTGGTGATGGTGGTGGTGGTGATGGTGATGGTGGTGAAGGTGAGGGGTGATGGTGATGATGGTGGTGGTGATGATGGTGGTGATGGTGGTGGTGATGGTGATGACGGTGGTGGTGGCGGTGGTGATGGTGGTGGTGATGGTGGTGGTGATGATGGTGGTGATGGTGGTAATGGTGAGGGGTGGTGGTGATGATGGTGGTGATGGTGGTAGTGATGGTGAGGGGTGGTGATGGTGGTGGTGGTGATGATGGTGGTGGTGATGATGGTGGTGGTGATGGTGGTGATGGTGAGGGGTGGTGGTGATGATGGTGGGTGATGATGGTGGTGATGGTGGTGGTGATGGTGGTGATGGTGGTGGGGATGGTGGTGGTGATGGTGGTGGTAGTGATGGTGGTGGTGGTGATGGTGGTAGATTATGGTGGTGGTGGTGATGGTGGTAGATGATGGTGGTGGTGGTGATGGTGGTGGTGGTGATGG
>NW_026891082.1:20000-80084 GCF_015708825.2 Lethenteron reissneri
TCCCCCAGAGACATCCTTTTGTAATGACAGAGCGCCACCGAGGAACGACGGACGAAGGGCTGCATAGGCACTGCCGTGGTATTCGTAGCCAATCGGAGCTAAGGGTTCCATCTGGGCCAAAGGTAATGGGCGGAGCCCGTGGGTGCGGACGGGAAGCGTCCAGGAGGTTCTAGGAGGTGCGTGGCTCGAGGCGGAGCCTCGCTCCACCGAGAGCGACGGAAGGAGAGGCATTAGGAGGACTCGGGCTCGGTGTGGGAACCTGGAGTCCAGGACTGCGTCTCCGCCACCTCGTCACGCCACCGGCCACGTGCAGCCCCTGCCGGCGAAGCCCTCTCTACGCCCCGCGCGCCGCCAGTCGGCGGCGAGCGGGAGAGAGCCAACAGAGCCGCGCTGGGACGGCGGCGGACGAGGCAGCGCGCACATCGCGGCAGTGGAGTGAGAGTGAGACCATCCGGAGGGGGGTGTGGAGCCGAGCAGTAGTTGTTAGTCAAAGAAAAGACGCCAGTCTCAACCCGTCGTGGAAGTGCTTTATTCCACTTTGAAGGCGAACCCTCAACAGCTGATGGTGGTATACAAGAACCACCGCATTTCTACCTCGGGAATAGTTGGGCAGTTCACAAGAATCAAATGAGCAAGCAAGCCATTCCTGGTGCTATGAGGTCACTGACCCTGCACTTCCAGTGACATTAAGTCAGCGCTTCTTGAAAGAGCAGTCCCCTTCCAAAACCGCAGTGAAACATACCCAGCTTCAGTCCAAGATAGAGCGCTTAGTGGAACGACTAAAGTTTCAACAATGAACTTCTCAACTGTATATTGCCAAATGGGCAGCAGGTTTCTAGACAGTGGCTACTGCACTCACCCTCAACAGGTTGTGTGTCCACTGTTTTGCATTAAAACTGTTCTCCGTCAGGCTCGGCGGATTTAGTTGTGGGTTCCGTGGCTGGAAGCACTCTGAAAGAATAGGGGGCCACGAAAAGAGTACAGAACACAGATCATGCACGAGTGTAATGACAGGGTGCTACCTGCCAGCCAGCCAGGAGGGGTAAGCATGGTGATGGGCACGTTATATAATAAACAACCAGAAGGGGGCGTGTCTGGGTTAAAGGTCAAAGCGGGGTCAGTCAGGAAGCTCCGGGAACTTGCTCGAAGGTTCTAGAAGGGGGGGGGGGGGGGGCCTGGCCACGCCGGGGAGTGTATAGGGGGGACATAACCGAAGGTTCGGGCCTGTTGCGAAGACACAGGCGTGGATCGCCAGAAGCGACGCCTGCTACTGAAAATGGTGAAAAAGGAACTGAACGAACCCCCCGATTACCTCCTGTCAGGGAAAAAAAAGGCACGGCACGCATTTCTGTCCAGTTATCAATGTCCGTGTAACTGCTGCTGCTGCTGCTGTTGCTGCTGCTGCTGCTCACGACACCAAGATCTGTTGTGCCAGTGCAGTACAGGACGATACTTCCGCCCGTGCCGTTCGTGTGTGCGTAGGTCTCTTCACATTTTACTTCGACTTCAGCGGTTGCTCCTCGGGCGTGGCCAGCGATCCGGCGCCGTAGCCCAGCGTCGCTTTATTGTTAAATCCGAGCTTGTCCATTTCCTCCAGCTCGATTTTGTGTGTTGACATTTTTCCCATAAGGCACACATTTTTCTCGAGCCGCTTGTTGTTCTGACCGCCACCACCGCCGCCACCGCCACCGATTGGGTTGCAGATTACGACCTTGTCGAGCGGCTCCGTGACCTTGTCCTTGTTGTTCACCTTGTCGAGGTGAGGTGACCGGCGGTTTCGTATCCTCCGCATGCAGCACAGGCAGAGGAGCAGCGTGGCCAGCAGCAGCAGGAAGCCCAGCGCACCACTCACGGTGAACACCATTCTGTCTGCTGGCAGAGGGTCGGGCGGGAGAGCCGGTGTTTGTTTGGTGAGCATTTGCGATGTTAGTCATAGTCTAGGTGCCGACTATCTGTGGAACTTGAGTCAAGTCTGAGGATGTTATCTGGCTATTCTCTTAGTCAACTTAATCAGTCAGACATTTGAGTACAACACTCTTGGTTATTAAATGTCAGTAGTGCAACTGGCCACCAAATTGCCCCAAATATAATCAGGTCAGCCACTTGTAATTGTTATCGGGTGAGCCAATGTACATTTATAGAGCCAATGGCTCATTTTGGTTTTCCTCAAGTGCACTGTTGTCTCTAACGACATGATGAACGATCTTAGTTGACATCTTAATTCAGACCAGTCGATTTTCATCTCTTCATAGTCGGTCACGATTTGGCGTTTGGTACGCAGCAGTCAGAGTTACGGCCACGCTCGGCGACTTTCGTCCACTGACATTCATCGTTGGCCAATAAGTATAAAAAAATCTCTCCGTTGAGTTTCATGGACAGCAGCAGCGCCGTGTAAATGCCTGACGGCGTATTAATATCGAGGTGAACATTACGCAGCGAGTTGAGGAACACGGCACGCCCGCTCTGATGAGTGAAACTGCAATCTTTGTTCACAAGAGAAATACGATTATTGCTGCCGGCTTACAACAGAACGGGCATCTCATCATCATCATCATCGTGGTCATCGTTGTCGCGTACACTTACTAGGAAATGTGTGTTGTGTGTTATCACTCGTGCTATTCACGTGAAACGTGACCAGCCTCGCAACTGCATTACAACGCAGCACGACTCAGATCCAAACATTTTGTGAGTCAAATATAGGCGGCGCTGACTAACGTGTGTAATTAGCATCAGACCTTTCTATATCATCCAGCGATGGTTCAATGAGCCATGAGACTTTTTTTTCCAGGAACGTCTTGTGTTGAAATCTGTGGCCAATTAATTTTTTTACGATTATTTTGCACGAGTGCAATAAAAACGGCCCAGGACTATGCCCATGGTCAAATAAACATGCGATTGCAATGCAGCTTGAAAATCATTCGGTAGTTTTTGGTGACGTGGGAAAAAGTAACAAGTGCAGAGTTGTACCCTGCCGCTGTGCAGGGCATGACGGAGTGTCCCACATTCCGGTCCGTCTTTTCACGCCGAATAATCTTCTCCTTCACATTAAGTAATTGCACGGTGCAAAAGAAGTTCAACAAGCTGCATGCTGCACACGCCCGACGGTTGGTAAACACACACAAGTGAACGAGGGAACGAGGGAGAGTGCCGATTCAAATGTAGAGCCTTCTCTACACCACGCGGGACAAACACGCGCACACACAAAACAAGATCTGTAACTAATTTGATTGGCACGCTCTGCCCTATTGGGACGCATTCAGCAATCATCAGGTGCGTAAAGTGTGCGTAAGACTGTAACATTATGGATGATTGTTTCCCAATAAGGAAAGGTGGACACTGGCAGGTCGTGAGTGAGGGAATTCAGTTTTGGGATCCTGATGCATATGCAATGTGAGAGTACATCCGGGTGGTTGATTGATCGCACCTCGTTACGATGATTGGCTCTACCGGTCCTGGCCCACAGCCAATGGGGGAGAAGTCTAGGGGCGTGGCCCTGACGTCATGGGAAGGTGACATCTGCAAGTAGATGATTGGATCTGCTGGCTTTAGCCACAGCCAATGGGGGGACGAGTCAGGGGCGTGGTCCTGGGATACTACGATGGAGTCTGGAAGATTCCATGGAGGTTAACCAGGACTGGTGGAAAGGCACCACGTGACCCGGGTATTAAAAGGGGGGGAGACGGACAACACGTGGTCAGATCTGGAACGAACGGAGGGTGAGGCGCGAGTATCTCCCTCTCACGCCGTCTGTGAGCAGCGTGAAGGAGTAGGACAGGAGTGGAACCTATCTGAAGAGTGTTGTAAACGAAAAACAAATAAAGACCCAGATTCCAGAAGTCGCTTCCACGACCTTTATTACACATACGTAGTGGGTTGTATGGAGTCTTCTTAGGAGGCAACACGTATTTATTAAACGATTAACACAGAAGGTCCCCAACACGAAGGGGTAATGGCCCCCTTCTACCCGACAACCTAAGGAGGTACCACGGCCTCCGGGCTCTCAGCCCTGCGGCTAGCGGGACCTAGGGGAGGCGGACCCGACCCAGCCAAGGTCCTCGGGTCTCGACCGCTGGTCCACTCAGACACGGCCCTGAGAAGGACGTCGGGTCCGGGAATCTTCAGGGTCCCAGCCTACTGACCGCTGGCCTCACTGAGCTCCGGCCCACTGGCTCAAAACTGCCAAGAGAGATTGGTACTGGCCAGTGCTCCATTTGAGTGCTGGGACACTGCGACCATCAGACGTAGTTGCACAAGAAGTCACTAAGTCTGTGGCAGACATGAAGAATAAAAAAAGCTATGGGTTTGCTTCTCACTGCTAGAGGTCCGTGCATGTGCACGCTCTCTTGTGCAAGATGACAAACAAGGCACAATTTGCATTCTCGTTCATCGTTAAAGTTTTTTTATCTTTCCTTTTTTTTATAATTTGGGGGCGAATTGTGTCCCGCTTGTTGCATTAAGCGTCTCGACTTTCGGTTGCGTTTGGACGCTGCACAACATACAAATCGCGTCACGGAGAGCGGCACGTTGAGAGAACGTGCGCAGGATGTTGAGCGATCGGCCGAACGTATTGGGGGGGGGGGGGGGGGACATGAATGGGGAAACTAATCTTCCAAACGGCGATGTGACAACCTGAACAGCGGTCAATAGACACCACTGCTCATCCCAGCATTCGCAGCCTTCAGTTGCTGCTATTAAGTTCTCTCCTCGGTTAAGGGTGTCTCAAACGAATGCAAGTGTTCCAAAGCTTGATTGATTGCTGTGGAAACACCATTAATGATACCTCAACACAAGAGCTGGCTAGCACCACCTGCCCGCACGCTCCTTTGAGGCTGCGAGTAAGCCTTCATTTGTTTTACCTTTCCCTGCCAGCAGACACGGGTAAAGGTGCGGCCGTGCAATGGCCTCCTTACGTCACTGCCGGCGGAAAGACGGCCACTGCAGCAGCAAACACGTTCGTCTTCACTTCCGCACGTACCGCGGCGCACCAAACTATCCACGATTGTGTGGGCACGCAAGGCTCCACGAGCATCGATTTGAAACATTAAATAAATGACATCGATGGGCTCTTAGCCCTTCAGAAAATTAAGAGCAGAAACTCGGGTATGGAGGCGACGATTGCGGCTGGGGAAACGACGACTTACCCTGGCAGGGCGAGGTGAGGCAATGGTCCTTCAGCAGGGTGCAATTTGTTCCTTCAAAGTTCTCCGAGCAGTGGCAGAAGTAGTCGCCCGTGGGGAGGTTCTCACACCGGGCCCCATTCTGGCACGGGTTCGGGACGCAGACTTCCACGTGCAGCTGAGGACAAAAACAAAGACAAAGATCCCCCCCCCCCCCATATATGCTTAACAGACTGTTGGGGCAAGTGCTGTTAGCGATCACCTATGAAGGCGATGATGGGCTGAGTCAAACTGCCATCTGGGATTTGAACTCGCAACCTTTCCGATTTGCGAGCCGCTCGCTCCGACCGCCGAGTCACCCGGCCATCAACCCAGATCTGTGCCCGATCCATCGCATTTTCGCAGACAGCGTGACGAAAAAAAAGCAGAAACAACATCACGGGTAGACAATTAATACGGATGAGACAAATTAATTAACAGGATAACTACTCGTGCATGCTTGCAACGGTGTTCAGAAGATAACCTAGAAAGTTGGGGATAGGGCATAATATATATATATTTTTTAATCCAAATAAATAAAAATCATTCCAATATCAGTAAGAGAACTGAGCGTTTTTTTATGTATACATCAGAGCAGCACATTTTCCATATAAATTCAATGGCAGCAGCTGATTTCAACGAAAGTACAAAACCACTGGATGAGCATCAAAGCATTTTTGAAAGCCTCTTTAGAAAGAGGTGCACAATGTGGCCGTGTGAACTGTTGGCGTGTGTGCACACGCTCGAGTGCTGACATGGGCACGCACACACAGCAGAGCGGATGGAGGGCAGCCCACCGTGGGTCAAAGAATTTGGCCGAAAGTGAAAAATGTAAAAAAATAAATAATCTGTTGATATGTAAACTCCTTTGTCAAGGCGCTCTGCTCCTCCCACCCAGTTTAAAAATAAGCCGCCAAGCTTAGCGGTGTCCATTGGAGCGCTGTCTGTCAGACAGCTGTTTCTTCACCTGAGGACGGCTACTTGCGCTGTGGCCGGAACGTCGTGAGAACTTTATTATATTATGGTTTATGTTTGTTATTTTATTATTTCCCTTCTACGTGACTTCACCAAAAGAACCAATAACATGAATCCCTGCAGTCACGAAAGCTTTAAATCGAAATAAAAAAATTAAACCTCAAGCAGATCAAACGTGCTCTCAAGGTTGGAGGTCATCACGGATACCAAGCATCACACCTCGCCATCACCACTCTCCTCATGCTCAATGCAAAATTGAGACCCCTCATTAACAACTACAAATACAACCATTTTATTATGAACTACTTGAGAAATTAGAAGTTATCCGTCTTAAATTATACTTCTTATATTCTTAAAAATTATTCTACCCTACTCTTAATAATTCACGTTTATAATTCTTTCGGTTAACTGTTAATGCCCACTGTTCAGAGTGCCTTCATTGGTATTCCATGAGATTCATCGGGTTCTACTCCTGAACTCTTTTTGCACCGCAAGTAGTCAACCGCGCTCATCGGCGGTGCGGAGCATAACTCCAGTGGCTTTCTAATCTCTGATGGTTAACCAAAAGCCGCTGTGAGGATAACCGAAGTTCGCGTGATGGTCTATGCTCCTTAACAAGATCAGCAAGGTATTGTGGCTCATTTGTGGCAAGCACTTTGCGTGTAAAGACTGTAGAGGTTGCGCTGCTGTGGATCTCCACAGCGTGATTGTTGGTCGTGCCGTGCGTTGTTCGCCGCGATGGTCCACGCTTCGCTACACGTGCCGGGAACTTCCTTCGGTCGGTTCCAGAAGAAGCCTCCGGCACGTGCGGCGAAACGTCGGACATCACGCCGAACAAAGCCCATGGCGCAGTCCGAACACACGTTGGACAGCTGTTCTCAGGGTTCGTCATCAACGCCAGAGCCCGGCGGACGCAAATCCACGGCATCTTTGGGATTCGCAGGGCTCGATGTGCGTGCAACACCGGTCTCGATGAAAAGCGACGCAGCCGCGGGCGCGCGGACGGAGATCACGCGGCAGCTCGCTTCGAGAACAAACGCGGCGCCTACTTGGCAGCTGTCGCCGGCAAAGCCGTCCGTGCAAACGCAGTCGTAGGAATCGACGGCGTCCCTGCACTGGCCGCCGTTGAGGCACGGGCTCGCAGCACACTTGTCCGCCTCCGTCTCGCAGCGTCTGCCCGTGTAGCCCGGCTTGCACTCGCAGCTGTAATCGTCGGTCAGGTCCTGCCAGAGTGGAACGACGTCGTACGTCGTCGACGCGTGAAATATCCCCGTTTTCGGTGTCGTCTACTTTGCATTCGCTTCGCTTCGGCGGTGTTTCGCGATTGTGTTGAACCATCGCAAATGGAAACGTTTAATGGCAAAGTGCCGCAGTATTTAAAAAGAAAAATGAATTCTGCGTAAGTATCTCCATGAATGCACGTTTCAAATAAAAGGTACGCTTTCCGAATAACAGTGTCAACAAGAGAAATCAATACAAATAATGTATTGAAACTCTGCTTGTTTGGTTAAGGTTATGATTTGTGGTCTTCAACAAAAAGCTGTCCAAACAGACAAACAAATTTCGATAGAAAAAAAGACTAAAAAACAACTTGTTCTTAAACTGTGGACAAAGCCAACGCAACTCCAGACAACTTAAATATTAACAATGTTTTCATGTTATTTTTTTTACATAAACATTGAGTGTCTGGGGTGGCACGTACTCATTAATAAGGAAGCTAAATTCACGGGGCATTTACAAACGCTGTGAGCAGTAAGCTGCAATAGAAGTCGTTACTCTTAACCATTACCGGCGCCCGTGATAGCAAGCGCATGTATAATTACTTAGATCAAGCTGCAGAGGCAACAACCCACAGCTTTTGATATGATATGCTCCCACAACAAATATAGTATAAGACTTGGGTTGCAGTCTAAACACACGTCAAGTCTCATACCCTAAGGCATCGGCGCCCAGAAGATGATTCATTGTAAGTGAATGCACACGACGATGAGACAATGCAATGAAATGTCTTCAGAGGAAGTGCGTTTGTGGGTCGGCATTTACCTTGCATGCTCCTCCATTTAAGCACTTCCCCTCACAGTCATTGACAGCTGGTGAAATGAAAGAGAACAGATAGAAGATCGTTACTATGATTCCTAAAAATCTGTCTCTAGGCAGGCAATAGAGGGCACACGTGCATTAGGTGTGTTGCACATTTGCGATGCACTAAACATTGGAGACCTCGACATATCGATGTGTCGTCTGCGACTTGTTGTATGTGCATTGCTTAACCAATCAGTTACCAGTCATGAATAGCTTGAGAACCCATCATACTCAAATTATGAATATTCTCCAAACGTTCGTTATGAATGTGGGGTGATCAGTGTACAATAAAACATCTATTGGGCAGCATGAACAAATTAATCAATCGACCATATCGAGTCTCAAACCGGGTTCACCGTCATTCAATACCCCCCCCCCCCCCCCCATTTGTCAAGGCACGTGTTTGTGGCTTGGAGATGTTGCGATGAGGTTATGGCCACAGGAAAGAGAGGTAGAGTCAAATTTGTTGGTGGGGGGGGGGCCGGGGGCTGTTAAATGACAAACACTTTCAAGGTCATCGCGTCACTTGGCACAGAATCCAGAGGCGAGTGTTTGTCAAGCGCAGGCCTTGAATGAGGCCATGGCTCGAACGGCCCAGTGTCGCCACGGCGTTGTTCACGGAGCACTCCAAGGGAAAGCCACCGCTCGCCGGCGGAGCAACCGCACGAACAACACAAGACGCCGGTGCGCGCAGCCGGAGCGTGCACATTCACTGGTGGGATACATTTCGATTTAAAGCTTTCGTGACTGCAGGGATTCATCTTCTTGGTTCTTTCGGTAAAGTCACGTAGAAGGGAAGTAATAAAATAATAAAAATAAAACATAATAAAATAAATAATTCTCACGACGTTTCGGCCACAACGCAAGCAGCCGTCTTCAGGTGAAGAATGAGACACTACCAAGCTAGGAGCTTAAGAATGAGACACTACCAAGCTAGGAGCTTATATATAAGCTGCGTTGGAGGTGGAAGAGCGCCTTAACAAAAAGAATGTGCATATGAAGAGGAATTTAGCATATTCATGGAAAATGACTTTGAAACCCCCTCGCCCACCTCCTACGCATTTTCCATGAATATGCTAAATTCCTCTTCATATGCACATTCTTTTTGTTAAGGCGCTCTTCTTCCACCTCCAACCCAGCGTATATATAAGCTCCTAGCTTGGTAGTGTCTCATTCTTCACCTGAAGACGGCTGCTTGCGTTGTGGCCGAAACGTCGTGAGAATTATTTTATTTTATTATGTTTTATTTTTATTATTGTATTACTTTCCTTCTACGTGACTTTACCGAAAGAACCAAGAAGATGGTGGGACACACTTGGTGTTGGTGTGCAGTGTGTCGGCGACACAGGGAACACACCCAGGCTGATTCTGCAATCCTGCCAGGTGGCTTCTTGACACTGTGACCAACTGATGAATTGGACAGTTGCAAGCTTTAAATCCCCCTAAAGGATCCCAGTTTCTCTGTCATCATTCCGGGGCTGTTAAAAATGAGTACACCACTGCTCTGTGTGGGAGGGTGACAGTGCAGGCTGATTCTGCCACGGGACTTTTGACTGTCTTCCTGGGAATTGGTCGATTTATTTCCAAGTATTTTGTACGTGGGAGGAAATTGGGAGCATCCGCAGCGTGTCAAGGAAAATAATCCCCACAGTTAGGTCAAGGACCTACTTTCGATTCTGCCTTGCACAGTCATCTATCAGAATGTTGAATTACATGCGTGTGCCACTACACCTGACAGACCAGAAACCCAGGATACAATCAGTTTGGCCCAGACATATCAAGACTGGAGCGAACATTCGATGGGCTTAGAGCATTAAAATAAGATAGCGACTCCATTTAAAACTTATTAGTTTCATAATAGTAAACAATGAACCAGAGTTGTTATCTGCACACAAATATTATTATTGTAATATCTGCCAACTAATTGGTTTAATAATAGTAAACACTGAACCTGAGTTCTTAGCGAAAGTTTAAATAAAAATTACTTTACATTGCCGTGGTGAGGCCTCGTCCCGTGCAGAGCCCGAGGCCTCGCCTAGATTGCCCAGCCGGTGACACATTGCCAGGCTGGGGGCTGGGCCACTACCCACGCCCCCACTAACTTGTTCATTTAACTACTTTAAAGTTTACGGATGGGAAACGGAATAGCCTATACCCACCGCGGGACTTAGGGCGTGCTGCCTGGCAATTTTTTTTCGACGTTAACCCCACCGTTTGAGAGACAAATCCCTCGCAAGCGCGCATGCGCAGACAGACAGACGGACAGACAGACGGACAGACAAAAAAATACTTTTATAGGTTAGATAGGCAATACATTTGGAATGTTTGGTCAATGTTGATTCAACTGCTCAAACCACGTGACAAAAGTTGGCCTGAGGTTGCACGTTATACTAGGCAATTGGGTTGAAAGAATAGCATTGATTTCAGCGTCGATCGAAATGCACGTGTGTTTTTGTTTGACACCGATGATGCACGTGGGCGTGGAGGAGAGAGGTGAACCTACCAATGTCACAATTCTGTCTAGTCCACCCGGGCAGGCAACCGCAGTAGTAGCCTCCGAAAAGGTTCTTGCAGAAGCGCGCGTGAACGCAAGGGTTGTCATCGCACTCGTCCTGATCTGTGAAAAGGCCGACGCGCAGCCACCGCCAACGTCATCTTCAAGCACGCAAAGCGCTCACTGGGAAGGAAGGATTCCTTCGCACCTCCTTGGGATACGCAGGTGCGACAAGCTTTGATAGGCGGCATTATGAACTAATTTTATTTTTATCAGGTAAGGCCCTCTGAGTTACACAGCTCTTTTTCAGGAGCGGCCTGGCCACAAATGATAGCTCAACAAAGTGGCTATCGTGTGGTCATTTATAGCAGCCAGACACTCTAAAAACGCACGTTGATTTTAAATGTGAAAGGGGTCCACGCGACCATGGGGTAAACATACAAACTCCAAATATACACCAGCAGGCATCAGGGTTGGGATCGAACCCACAAACTCCTGTATACCAGGCGAGATAGTTAACATCTTGCGACCGTGGCATTAACTTTGCTGCAGCAAACATGTTGCAGGCTCCCCCCCCCCATCCGGGCACACGATGCAATTTTAACTTTCGCATTGTTCAAGCTGGCTGGCAGAGGGTCATACTCACAGGTGCAAAGTTGCGAGTCGAAAATATCTGCAAAGGGGTCAGCCCATAATCACCCAGAGGGTCGACAAAGCAGGCAACTTGTTTTGGTGAATCAGCAGCGGCTGTTGATGAAGCGATTGGTCCGCGCCATGTGAATGTGGAATTTATCCCGCAGGCTCCGGATCTCCAATGATGATAAGCCCCACCCCAATTTGTCTAGTTCACTGTCCTTCCCTCTGCACCTATGATTAGCGAGGTTGATGCTGTATGGTGCGAAATAAGTTCAACAGACATACAATGACATTGTTAGCGACGAGACACTTGGAGCTTTGAGCCTCATATTCTAGACGGTTCCATGAGCCTTGGGGCATTGGCACCGAACCTGAAGAATACCAACAGTGCCCCGGTCAGGCCTCCGTGAACCAAATTCATTGACGCTGAGCCTTCAGAATCCTCAAAGTGCCGACGACGATGTGAGCTCAGACTGGCGTAGAACTCGCGGCACTGGACGTCACCCACCCAGGAGACAGGTGTGCCCCGTCCACTGTGGAGGGCACGTGCAGCTGAACCCGTTCACCAGGTTGAGACAGGTCCCTCCATGACCGCAAGGGCTCGACGCGCACTCCTCAATGTCTGTGGGCGAGAGAGAAAGGGACGGCTGTTCATGAACATTCAAAGCACTGCATCTTGGATTGCGATGATGAAATCAGTGGCACGACAAGGTAAAGGTGCGGTTCTAAGTGCCACGGCGGCGAGATGCTAACTCCTTCACCTGGTATCCAGCAGGGGGTTCACGCGTTGGATCCCAACCCTGACGCCTGCCGTGTATTTGGGGTCTACGTTTCGTTCTCCCCGTGGTCACGTGGATTCTTCTCAGGGTCCTCCGGTGTTTCCCCTCGACATTCATAAACGTGCGTTGAGAGTATTTCACTTGATAAGCCACCTCGTTGAGTTACCATTGGTGGCCCAGGTCACCTCTGAAACAGAGCTATCTAGCTTAGTGGGTCTTAGCTGGTATAACAAGAGAAGTTGTTTATAGTTTTAGTTTACATGCCCCCCTCTATGTGGCCAGATTCTCGCCATTGTGCCCCCCCCCTTGCCTGTGCCGCTCGCCACCGAACCCCGCCCCCCCCAAGACGTCTGGCCATCGTTGAAGAAAAAGTCCCAATGGCCCTCGACAGGGACTCAATGGAGCTCTCCTGAGTGGGAGGCCCTTCCACAAAGCAGTGGTGTGAACAGGCAATTGCAGGCCTGCACCTTTTTCATGTTTACTTGTTACTAAAACAACCTGTTGTCATGTCAATTGTGATCAATCAGAGTTCTAACGATTGGCCCCGACTGAATAATTATTTGTCGCGATTTGTTTTAATTAAAATCCATCACGGTGAATGTAGCGGTTGTGCAGTGGCTGGATGGGTCACATAAACACATCATGTAGAGTGACACACAGGCCCGTATCATGAAACGTATCGGTGTGCCTCCGGGTGGCACGTAAACATTAACCCCAATCCCTCCCCTGCGTACTGAACCCCATAAAGATTTCACGAATTGTCACGATTCAGAATAACAGTTAAATGTTTTTTTAATACAAGATGAGACAATGTTTTGAAATGTCTCATCTTGTTCGCTCCATTAGCCTCCACATACCATCAGCTTCATTTGCTCGTGAGTTGCATCAAAAACAAAATAACAGCGAAATACACACGTCACTTCAGGCACACGCAGAGAGCTTAAGAACCACGTTAATCTACCAATCGACGCAATGTTGCACCATCTGAACGTGCGGCAGTGGGCTCAAGTGCCTTTGACAACTGGTTGGAAGTTTGGTTTAGGTTCCTCATTCACCATTAGCTCTGTCTGAACAGGCAGCAAAATGAATGAAACCAATTATAATTGGCCCCAGTGGTGAAATAAACATTGCGTGTGCGGCCTGATCACATCACCCAGCGTCGGTCCAGCGTGGCAGTGTGCACACAGCCTGCAGGCGCAGAGCTCATCCTGACGCTTGCCCACAAACTCTCTCGGCGTGCTGCACCACCACTCACACACACAGTGCGCTAACCACTGCACCACCACTCACACACACAGTGCGCTAACCACTGCACCACCACTCACACACACAGTGCGCTAACCACCGCCCCCCCCCCCACACACACAGTGCGCTAACCACTGCACCACCGCTCCCCACACACACACACAGTGCGCTAACCACTGCACCACCGCTCCCCACACACACAGTGCGCTAACCACTGCACCACCGCTCCCCCCCCCACACACAGTGCGCTAACCACTGCACCAACGCTCACACACACAGTGCGCTAACCACTGCACCACCACTCACACACACACACAGTGCGCTAACCACTGCACCACCACTCACACACACACACACAGTGCGCTAACCACTGCACCCCCCCCCCACGCACAGTGCGCTAACCACTGCACCACCGCTCCCCACATACACACACACAGTGTGCTAACCACTGCGCCACCGCTCCCCACACACACACAGTGTGCTAACCACTGCACCACCGCTCCCCCCCCCCCCACACACAGTGCGCTAACCACTGCACCACCGCTCCCCACACACACACACAGTGTGCTAACCACTGCACCACCACACACACAGTGTGCTAACCAGTGCACCACCGCTCCCCACACACACACAGTGCGCTAACCACTGCACCACCGCTCACACACACAGTGCGCTAACCACTGCACCACCGCTCCCCACACACACACAGTGTGCTAACCACTGCACCACCACTCTCACACACACAGTGTGCTAACCACTGCACCACCACTCCCCACTCACTCAAACACACACACAGTGCGCTAACCACTGCACCACCACTCCCCACTCACACTCAGTGCTAAAACCACTGCACCACCACTCCCCACTCACACACACACAGTGCGCTAACCACTGCACCACCACTCCCCACACACACACACAGTGCGCTAACCACTGCACCACCACTCCCCACACACACACACACAGTGCGCTAACCACTGCACCACCGCTCCCCACACACACACACAGTGCGCTAACCACTGCACCACCGCCCCCCCCCCACACACACAGTGCGCTAACCACTGCACCACCGCTCCCCACACACACACAGTGCGCTAACCACTGCACCACCGCTCCCCACACACACACAGTGTGCTAACCAGTGCACCACCGCTCCCCACACACACACAGTGTGCTAACCAGTGCACCACCGCTCCCCACACACAGTGACCTCCTCACCGTGTGAGCACGTGACGAGGTGGAGGGGCTGCAGGAGGGAGAGGAAGAGGAGGCCAAGGGCGGGGGAGAGTCTCCTGGACGACGCCATCGACTACACACAAAGTCACGAGGTACAGGCAGAATCGATTTAAGGTTCGATTAACTACACTCGCGTCGATTCCCATTGGGATAACATGGGAATCGATTCTAGTCGAGTCATGGATGTCTGGAGTCCATTCCCATTGGGATAACATGGGAAACGATTCTCAGTCTAATCGCGTGGGAATCGAACAAGATAGACGAACACGTGGGTAGGCGTGGTTTCTCTCTCAAACTTATCGATCTTTCGATTTATCGATCTTTCACCACTTGTTATTGATCTGTGTAAGATCGTCGCCAGCCAGGTAGGCTGCTGTGGTGTTCTCTACAGCTGTGCCTGCTGCTGCTGGTGGTGGTGGTGCTGCTGCTGGTGGTGGTGGTGCTGCTGCTGGTGGTGGTGCTGGTGGTGGTGGTGGTGCTGGTGGTGGTGCTGGTGGTGGTGCTGCTGCTGGTGGTGGTGCTGCTGCTGCTGCTGGTGGTGGTGGTGGTGCTGGTGGTGGTGCTGGTGGTGGTGGTGCTGGTGGTGGTGCTGGTGGTGGTGGTGGTGCTGGTGGTGGTGCTGGTGGTGGTGCTGCTGCTGGTGGTGCTGGTGGTGGTGCTGCTACTGGTGGTGGTGCTGGTGGTGGTGCTGGTGGTGCTGGTGGTGGTGGTGCTGGTGGTGGTGGTGCTGGTGGTGGTGCTGCTGCTGGTGGTGCTGGTGGTGCTGCTGGTGGTGGTGGTGCTGCTGCTGCTGGTGGTGGTGCTGGTGGTGGTGCTGGTGGTGGTGCTGCTGCTGGTGGTGGTGCTGCTGGTGGTGGTGCTGGTGGTGGTGCTGGTGGTGCTGGTGGTGGTGGTGGTGCTGCTGCTGGTGGTGGTGCTGCTGGTGGTGGTGCTGGTGGTGGTGCTGCTGCTGGTGGTGGTGCTGCTGGTGGTGGTGCTGGTGGTGGTGCTGGTGGTGCTGGTGGTGGTGGTGCTGGTGGTGGTGCTGCTGCTGGTGCTGGTGGTGCTGCTGGTGCTGGTGGTGCTGGTGGTGGTGGTGATCAATAAACACTTTTAAATGTCTGGGACAACTAGTGTTAGTTGCTAGGCCAGGCTGCCTCCATAGGGGCCATTTTGCGTCGTGTTTACTAATATAAATAGTCTAATAGTGTGAAATACACCGTGTTTAATACCACTAATGTAATAGTGTGGAATGCATTGTGTTTAATACTAAAAATACTGATAGGTTACATCAGCCCACAGGTGCAGGGAGGGGCTGGGTGGGAAGGGAGGGGAGGGGCTGGGTGGGGAGGGGCTGGTCACCCCGTGGTGCCCTTATAAAACTCAACGTTTCACCTACTCACGCCGGCTTGTGCCCGCCCTCACAGTCGGGCATATTTGCGGAATACACCACATTGCCCTGGCCGTTGACCCTGCAGGCCATTGAGCGAGCAACCCAGCGTCACTACCAGCTCCCTCCGCAGCAGCAGGACAATGTGTTGTGACGGTGCGGACTGCTGCGTTGTGTTTCACACGACACAGGATTGACGACGGGAGGAGACGGGCACGGTGGATTCACGGCTCCACAAGCAGCAGCAGTAGCAGCAACAGCAGCTGCAGCAGCGGCAGCAGTACCAGCAGCAGCAGCAGCAGCTACAGCAGCGGCAGCAGCAGCAGCAAGCAGCAGCAGCTGCAGCAGCGGCAGCAGCTGCAGCGAGAACTTGCCGGCCACATGTCGCTGCGATGTGTCGCGTTGCTGTTGCTCGTCTCCGTCTCCTTCCAAGGTGATGATCACCGCCGCCGTGAACATCGGCAGCATCCAGCAGCATCCCCCCCCCCCTCATCCGCTCGTGGTTCGGCTTCACCGTGTCAATCGTCGTCTGTAGACGCGGAAGATTCGTGGCACCCCGCACACGCGAATTGGCGCTGTACGATGGGGAGTCTTTCTTTAAAAAAAGAGTCGCGATTTGCTGAGTGCTGATTTGCTGAGTGCTGATTAGCTGAGTGCTGATTTGCTGAGTGCTGATTTGCTGAGTGCTGATTTGCTGAGTGCTGATTTGCTGAGTGCTGATTTGCTGAGTGCTGATTTGCTGAGTGCTGATTTGCTGAGTGCTGATTTGCTGAGTGCTGATTAGCTGAGTGCTGATTTGATGAGTGCTGATTTGCTGAGTGCTGATTTGCTGAGTGCTGATTAGCTGAGTGCTGATTTGATGAGTGCTGATTTGCTGAGTGCTGATTTGCTGAGTGCTGATTTGCTGAGTGCTGATTTGATGAGTGCTGATTTGCTGAGTGCTGATTTGCTGAGTGCTGATTTGCTGAGTGCTGATTTGATGAGTGCTGATTTGCTGAGTGCTGATTTGCTGAGTGCTGATTTGCTGAGTGCTGATTAGCTGAGTGCTGATTTGATGAGTGCTGATTTGCTGAGTGCTGATTTGCTGAGTGCTGATTTGCTGAGTGCTGATTTGCTGAGTGCTGATTTGCTGAGTGCTGATTTGCTGAGTGCTGATTTGCTGAGTGCTGATTTGATGAGTGCGACGGGCGACGCTTCGTTGGTTCCTGCACGAAGGTGGATTCCATCGTGTAAGTCGTGATCTAGCCTCGTGTACTGTACACTTCACTATACACTATACTATACACTACACTATACACTACTTTACACTACACTATACACTACTATACACTACACTATACACTACTATACACTACACTACACTATACACTACACTACACTATACACTACACTATACACTTCACTACTACACTATACACTACACTATACACTACTTTACACTACACTATACACTACACTATACACTTCACTACTACACTACACTATACACTACATTATACACTACACTACTACACTATACACTTCACTACTACACTACACACTACTTTACACTACACTATACACTACACTATACACTACTATACACTACACTATACACTACACTATACACTACACTACTATACACTACACTATATACTACACTATACACTACACTTTACACTACACTATACACTACACTATACACTACACTACTATACACTACACTATACACTACACTATACACTACACTATACACTACACTATACACTACACTATACATTACACTACTATACACTACACTACGATACACTACAGTAATATACTCTGCACTAATATATACTGCTGCACAATACATTATACACTACACTACTATCCTCTACACTACAGTACTATAAACTACACTATACACTACATACGCTACACTACTATAAACTACACTATACACTACACTACTATACACTACACTACTTTACACTACACTATACACTACACTATACACTACACTATACACCACTATACACTACACTATACACTACACTACTATACACTACACTATACACTACACTATACACTACTATACACTACACTATACACTACACTATACACTACACTACTATACACTTCACTATACACTGCACTAGCAGTCTGCAGCGTGACTTGCGTGCGATGACCGTCATCGCCGCAGGCGTCGAAGCGGCGATCTCCGTGGCGGTGACCCCGCTGGTGGAGGTGGAGCTGGGAGGTCCGCTAGTGATCCCCTGCACGGTCACCGGCTCCGTGGGCGACCAGGTGGTCACCCAGTGGTTCATTGTGAGTAGCGCCACCCCCACCCCCCACCCACACGCACACCGCCGCTTGTCACGCTCGGATACGTACGTCGTATGCCCTGCCCAGAGACTCAGCACTGTCACCCATAGACTCAGCACTGTTACACAGACTCACACTACCCATAGACTCAACACTGTCACCCAGAGACTCAACACTGTTACATATAGACTCAACACTGCTACCCATAGACTCAACACTGTCACCCATAGACTCAACACTGCTACCCATAGACTCAGCACTGTCACCCAGAGACTCAACACTGTTACATATAGACTCAACACTGCTACCCATAGACTCAGCACTGTCACCCAGAGACTCAACACTGTTACATATAGACTCAACACTGCTACCCATAGACTCAGCACTGTCACCCAGAGACTCAACACTGTTACATATAGACTCAACACTGCTACCCATAGACTCAACACTGTCACCCAGAGACTCAACACTGTTACATATAGACTCAACACTGCTACCCATAGACTCAGCACTGTCACCCAGAGACTCAACACTGTTACATATAGACTCAACACTTGCACCCATAGACTCAACACTGCTACCCATAGACTCAGCACTGTCACCCAGAGACTCAACACTGTTACATATAGACTCAACACTTGCACCCATAGACTCAACACTGCTACCCATAGACCCAGCACTGTTACACATAGACTCAACACTACCCATAGACTCAACACTGCACCATAAACTCAACACTAACCCATAGACTCAACACTGCACCATAGACTCAACACTGCACCATAGACTTAACACTGCACCATAGACTCAACACTGCACCATAGACTCAACACTGCTACCCATAGACTCAACACTACACCATAGACTCAGCACTGCACCATAGACTCAACACTACACCATAGACTTAACACTACCCATAGACTCAACACTGCACCATAGACTCAACACTGCACCATAGACTCAACACTGTCACCCATAGACTCAACACTGCCACCCATAGACTCAACACTGCACCATAGACTCAACACTGCACCATAGACTCAACACTGCCCACAGACTCAACACTGCACCATAGACTCAACACTGCACCATAGACTCAACACTGTCCATAGACTCAGCACTGCCCATAGACTCAGCACTGCCCATAGACTCAACACTGCACCATAGACTCAACACTGTCCATAGACTCAGCACTGCCATAGACTCAACACTGTCCATAGACTCAACACTGCACCATAGACTCAACACTGCCCCATAGACTCAACACTGCACCATAGACTCAACACTGCACCATAGACTCAACACTGCCCCATAGACTCAACACTGCACCATAGACTCAACACTGCACCATAGACTCAACACTGCCCATAGACTCAACACTGCACCATAGACTCAACACTGCCACCCATAGACTCAACACTGCACTATAGATTCAACAATGCCACCCATAGACTCAACACTACCCATAGACTCAACACTGCCACCCATAGACTCAAGACTCAGCACTGCTACCCATAGACTCCAACCCCCCCCCCCCCCCCCGGCACAGATTTCACAATCTTCTCGAACGAGGATCTCGTACCGCGACGCGCGACTCTTCGTGGCGGACGTGGGCACCGGCTACGAGAGCCGCATCGACGCTCGGCGCAGCGACTCCGCGCTGGCGCTGAGCGCGACGGAGACCGCTGACGAGCGCCACTTCGTCTGCCAGGCGCTGGCGGGGCGCGCCGGCGTGGCCGAAGCCACCGCAAGCGTGCGGGTGTTTTGTAAGCGAGCGCACGGGGCCACTTGCTACTCCCCTACTTACGGACGTTGGGACAGAAACTATACACTACACTATACACACTATATATTATACACTACACTATACACTACACTATACACTACACTATACACACTATATATTATACACTACACTATACACTACACTATACACTACACTATACACCCTATAGATTATACACACTATACACTACACTATATACACTACACTATATACACTACACTATACACTACTATACACTACTATACACTACACTACACTATACACTACACTACACTATACACACTACACTACACTATACACTACACTATACACACTATACACTACACTATACACACTACATACTACACTATACACACTACACTATACACACTATACACTACACTATACACACTACACACGACACTACACTATACACACTACTATACAAACTATACACTACACTATACACACTACTATACACACTATACACTACACTATACACTACACTATACACTACACTATACACACTACACTACACTATACACTACACTATACACTACACTATACACACTATACACTATACACACTATACACTACACTATACACTACACTATACACACTATACACACTACACTACACTATACACTACACTATACACACTATACACTACACTATACACTACACTATACATTACACTATACACACTACACTATACACACTACACTATACACACTACACTATACACACTACACTATACACACTATACACTATACACACTATATACTACACACTACACTATATGTAGGGCTGTTACAGAGGGGCTGTTTGTGTAGGGCTGTTTGCATAGGGGCTAACGGATAACAAACACAGTGGGCGGGGACTCCGTGAGCACACGGGGTGGTGCCCGCAACGACGTCCGCACTGGACGGCGTGAGGGGGGTTTCGATCCTCTAGGGGGGTATAAAAAGGGATGAGCCAGAGAGCTCGGGGCTCAGTCTTAGTGTAGTTAAGGGAAGACAGAAGACCGGCCAGATAGGCCCTGGACTCCCCCTGGGACGCCGCCCTTGTAAGGGCAGTGCAGGCTGGAGCCAGTGGCGTGGTCCCGGAACCAGAGTTAGACCTCTGGGATTCCGGGTACCGTAGCCCGACTGACCAGTGTCGGGCCAGACAGCCTCCCCTAGCCCGTTAGCGGAGGACTCGGCTAGGAAGGCTAGCTAGGGGTGAATTCCCAGTTGTACGGGTGAGGGGGCCGATACATCCCTCCAGTGCTGTAAGACATTGTGCAAATAAATACGTGTGCCTTACCACGTTGTCCACGCGTCTTCAAGAGTACTTCATCTGGCGTCAGAAGAACTAAGAACATGGACACGCGCCAATCAGCTCGAGCCAGGGAACAGCAAACGGAAGACGCCGCCGAAATTGTCGAGCCCGAGATGGCTCAACAAGACAACGTGCAGCCGGGGCCGGACGCGTTCTTACCGGAGCGTCGCCATGAAGAGGAGCAGCGGACAGACGACCTGAGGCTGGCTCACGAGAGGCTGGCTGAACTGCTCTACGCCGCTGCCGCTACGCTGGAAAACATCACACGGCTGGGGGCTGGTGGTCCACCGCGGGGCGAGGGGAGCCGGCGTCCGGAGCGCCTTCCCGCCATTTCTGAAGATTCAAATTTTGAATTTCCCGCCATCGACGCGGCGACCGCCAGGGGCGTGGCCAACCTCAACCTGGGGTCCGACATCGGCCGCGCTGGGGCTGCCGCATCAACGACGGAGGAGGGCGCATCATCAAGGCTGCGACAGGCGATACCATCTGCCGTTCGCGCCGAGACACAGCCGAGTCGGGGAGACAGCAGCCCACGGGACTCCACGGCAACCGCTGCGCTGCACCAAAGGCTGCCCCCGCTTAAAGAATTCGTGGGCGCAGAGGGCGACTGGGGCGGCTTCCAAAGACGCTTCCTCGCCCACCAAGAAATGGCCAAATGGACAGACGCTGAAGCTCTCAGCGCCCTGCCGGCGCTCCTCGACGGCGACGCGCTTGCCGCCCTAACATCGGCGCCGAAGGAAAGGCGCTCTACGCTGCCGATGGCGCTGCAGCTGCTGGCCGGAGTCTACGGGCCTTCCGCGGAGTGTAGGCAGCAGTTCTACGACCGCCAGCGGGGCGCGAAGGAGTCGCCGCTGGCTTACAGAACAAGCCTCCTGGCATTGGCCAAGACAGCCTTTCCTCGCATGGACGAGGACGGGGTCGACGCCATGGTAACTGAGAAGATCCTCCTGCTAGCAGACGACCTGGACATCGCCGTCGTGGCACAGGAGGATTCTGAAATGACTTCTCTACAAGCGGCGCGACTCCTCCACGCCAACTTGCTGTCGCAGCGGCGGAAGGCCAGCAGGGCAGCGGCTGGGCGTGCGGTGGCGGCAGCCACCCTTCCGGCGGAGGAGGTCTTCGCCGTCAACCATCGTCGGCAGCAGGGGACGGGAGCGCGGCCGGCCCGGGATGGGTCGAGCCGCTTCGACCGTCCGTCATCGCCGCCGCCGCTTCCGCGCTGCTTCAACTGCGGCGTCCGGGGCCATGTCGCCTCGGGGTGCCGCTCTCCCCGACAGCGTGGGACGACGCCTCGCCAGGACGCCGGGCCTCCTCCTCCTCCCAAGCTCCATCAGCATGATCCGGCGAGTCGCGACACCACACATGTTTGGCCAACACACACACCTGTCGCACACTCTCGCATCGCAACAAATGGGGGGACGACGTTGCATTGCGACGGGCCGGCGCGTACCACTGTGGGGACTCGAATTGAGCCCGGGCAGTGGTCCGCGTTGGCCCATCGCGTTGTGGCCGCATCGTCAGGGTCGTCGGCCGTCGTGGGACTTATTGACGGGGTTGAGGTACGCATCCTGGTTGACACGGGGGCATCGGCGACCATTATTTCCGAATTGATTTACAACATTTTGCCTGTCCAAAGCCGTCCCTTACTACCAGTTAATGTCCCATTCTATGCGGCGAATGGGGGCTCCCTTGGTATTATTGGACAAATTCGAGCGCAAATTTGTATTGGGGATATCAAATTATCAGGCCCGATTTTTGTCTCCTCCTCACTGGCGGTTCCGTGCCTCCTGGGGTCGGGACGTTGCAAACCAGCAGGGGACGGGTCGGTTCCGGGCCTTGCGGCTGCCGCCGACGGCGGGACAGTTGTTCTGAGTTCCATTGAACAACAAGGGAAAGATTCCCTGTTGGGTTTGCACATCCAGGAATGGGGGCGCCTCCAGATGGAGGATACCTCCCTCCTCGCGTTGCGTCGTCGCGCCGGGGAGGCAGGGCGGGGATCGGGTGATGCCGACGCATGGGAAATGCACGCGGGGTTGCTGTTGCACTGGGACGGGAAATCCCACCGACACCGGCTGGTGGTCCCTTCGGGCTTACGGGGTAGGGTGGTGTGGGCTGCTCATGAGCGCCTCCTCCACCTGGGTACCCAAAAGACCCTCGCCTTGCTCCAGCGTGATTTCTTTTGGCAAGGAATGACAAGGGATGTCCCTGATCTGTTGGCTTCATGCCCGAGGTGTGCACAGCGGAAACCACCAGCGCGAGAATCTAACCCGCCCTTGCAGTCTATCAGGGTCTCCAGAGTAAACGAACTTGTCGCGCTGGATATTCTGGGCCCATTCCCCGCCACCCCTAGGGGAAACAGATACTTGTTAACCGGGGTCGAGTATTTTACGCGCTGGCCTATGGCCTGGCCCCTGGCCAATCAGTCGGCAGCAGCCATCGTCGACGCCTTTGTCCAAGGCTATGTCATGGACAAAGGTGCCCCGGAACGGCTGCTGACCGACCAGGGTAGAAATTTTTCCGGAAAACTCCTCCAACAGGTTTGTGAGCTCCTAGGAACGAAAAAGATTCGTACTTCCCCCTATCACCCGCAAACTGACGGGATGGTCGAGCGTCTGCATCGTACCATCTCGTCTATGTTATCACAGCAGGTTTCGGACTCACAGACGGATTGGGACTTGAAAATCCAAGGGGTCTTGGCAGCATACAGATTGGCCCCCCATGCTGCAACGGGATTTTCGCCATTCTTCCTCATGTATGGGCGCGACCCTGACCCACCCATTCGGGCGCAGCTGCAGATCCCCACACCACTAGGAAAAACTAAATTAATTGACCATGTCAAATTTAACCTTGAGAAATTGACGGAGGCACGGGATGCTGCCATGTTAAATTCGGAACAGCGTCAAAAAGCTAACGAGCGCCTCAGACTGGGTCGCGCGCACGTGCTGCAGTGGAAGCCGGGGGACAGAGCATGGCTGCACTGCCCCCAGGTACCGCTCGCAACATCCCCTAAACTGGCGCGGCCGTGGAGGGGGCCCGTGGAGGTGGTCGAGGTTCTGCGGCCTCAGTGTGTTCGCATCAAATGGGGGAAGCGCCGGTGGTTTGTGCACCCCCTCGAGGCTAAAACCATTCGTTGCGGTGCGAGGCCCCACTCCACACACGCATGGCCAAACGTGGGGGGTCGGCCGACTCAGAGGGTCCGTCCTCACTGCCCTCGCCTGACGTATCGCCGGC
Source organism: Lethenteron reissneri (assembly GCF_015708825.2). Taxonomy (NCBI): domain Eukaryota; kingdom Metazoa; phylum Chordata; class Hyperoartia; order Petromyzontiformes; family Petromyzontidae; genus Lethenteron; species Lethenteron reissneri. The sequence continues at coordinate 44,575 of NW_026891082.1, forward strand.
TGTCCCACCCACAGGTGCACCGGGACTGACGAGCTCGCACCCACCTACTGCTGCGAGGGACGCCGAGGGTCTCGCGACGTCAGACGCGGACTCTATACAAAACAAACAACCGCCACCGGCGGGTTCGCCACCCGGGATTGCCCCGTGTGACGGGCCTGCAGCAAGGACACGCGCAAAAATGCGCAGACTCTTATAATGCATTGGACGAACATTTTTTTTTCTCTCTCTTCTTTCTTACGTACGGTTGCGTGGTGCTGCGTCGGTGGGGAGCTCCTACCACATTTTTTTTTTTGTGTGTTGCATGCGTGCTGGGAGTTCCCTGCTATACCTGTATATATACGTCGCTCTTACGGTATTCGTATTTATTCAGGGGGGGTGCGTCGGATTGTTCCCTTCGGGGTTGTGGGTTTTGTTGTTGTCATTGTTGTTGTTGTTGTCGTTGTTGCTGTTGTTTCCTTCATGTTAGCGTTATAAACGTTTTTTTAAGGCACACGCGGGGATCCAGGGGTTAAATAACCTTTATTAAAGTTGTTGCAGCCGGGACGGCTGCGAGCTGTACAGGGGGGGGTGATGTAGGGCTGTTACAGAGGGGCTGTTTGTGTAGGGCTGTTTGCATAGGGGCTAACGGATAACAAACACAGTGGGCGGGGACTCCGTGAGCACACGGGGTGGTGCCCGCAACGACGTCCGCACTGGACGGCGTGAGGGGGGTTTCGATCCTCTAGGGGGGTATAAAAAGGGATGAGCCAGAGAGCTCGGGGCTCAGTCTTAGTGTAGTTAAGGGAAGACAGAAGACCGGCCAGATAGGCCCTGGACTCCCCCTGGGACGCCGCCCTTGTAAGGGCAGTGCAGGCTGGAGCCAGTGGCGTGGTCCCGGAACCAGAGTTAGACCTCTGGGATTCCGGGTACCGTAGCCCGACTGACCAGTGTCGGGCCAGACAGCCTCCCCTAGCCCGTTAGCGGAGGACTCGGCTAGGAAGGCTAGCTAGGGGTGAATTCCCAGTTGTACGGGTGAGGGGGCCGATACATCCCTCCAGTGCTGTAAGACATTGTGCAAATAAATACGTGTGCCTTACCACGTTGTCCACGCGTCTTCAAGAGTACTTCATATACAACGTTTCAGAGTCAAGTTGGACTCGCAAGCAAATGGCCGATGACGACCCCGCGACCTTTGACGCACGGAGCGCCCCTCCCTCCCCCCTCCCCCCGTGTCCCTCCCCCCTCCCCCCTCCCCTCGTCTCCCTCCCAGCGGCCCCCATGGTGGCCGTGGCGGCGACCCAGAGGCCCGTGCTGCTCACCCAGCAGCAGCAGCAGCGCCACCACAAGGTGAGCAGCCCTCCGCCCACGGGGACTTTCGCTCTGTCACTTTCCTGCTGGTTTCTCCGCTCCCTGCTGCTGCTGCTGCCTGGGGGTTTTGTTGCCTTAACCGCGTCGCGGAAGCGGCCTCAAATGAGTACCTGGTGCGGTGTGTAAACATCGCCACTGGGGAGACAAAGGCGGCCGGGCGTGGTGCTGGCCTCCCACCCCCTCGTGTACCGTGCCGGGTTTCATAGGTGCTCGCTAACAGCACTTGTCCCTACAGTCTGTTAAGGCTACACGGGGGATCTTTGTTGCGTGTGTTGGTCTGTTTCCCTCTCCTGCAGATCGGTGAATGTTACGTGCGCAACGCTTACCCAGAGCCCCTCGTCACGTGGTACAAGGCGTCCCTGCCCCTGTGGCCATCACCTGGTAAGTGGATCTGTTAGTGAATGTATCTGTTGGTGAATATGTCTGCGATAGTGTAGTGTATAGTGTAGTGTATAGTGTAGTGTATAGTGTAGTAGTGTAGTGTATAGTGTAGTGTATAGTGTAGTAGTGTAGTGTATAGTGTAGTGTATAGTGTAGTGTATAGTGTAGTAGTGTAGTGTATAGTAGTGTAGTAGTGTAGTGTATAGTGTAGTGTATAGTGTAGTGTATGGTGTAGTGTATAGTTTAGTGTATAGTGTAGTGTATAGTGTAGTGCAGGGGTCGGCAACCAAAATAACAAGAAGAGCCATTTTTTTCCAATTCGGTACAAAATTCAGTATTTCAAGAGCCGCAATGCATCTATGTACATACGTACTCATCGTCAAGAAGCAGCCCGTAAAGAGCCGCATGCGGCTCCGGAGCCGTAGGTTGCCGACCCCTGGTCTAGTGTATAGTGTAGTGTATAGTGTAGTGTATAGTGCAGTGTATAGTAGTGTAGTGTATAGTTTAGTGTATTGTGTAGTGTATAGTGTAGTGTATAGTGTAGTGTATAGTTTAGTGTATAGTGTAGTGTATAGTGTAGTGTATAGTGCAGTGTATAGTGTAGTGTATAGTTTAGTGTATAGTGTAGTGTATAGTGTAGTGTATAGTGTAGTGTATAGTTTAGTGTATTGTGTAGTGTATAGTGTAGTGTATAGTGTATAGTGCATAGTGTAGTGTATATTAGTGTATAGTGTAGTGTAGTGCGTAGTGTATAGTGTAGTGTATAGTAGTGTAGTGTAGTTCGTAGTGTAGTGTATAGTAGTATAGTGTATAGTGTAGTGTATAGTGTAGTGTATAGTGTAGTTTATAGTGTAGTGTATAGTGTAGTGTATAGTGTAGTGTATAGTGTAGTGTATAGTGTAGTGTAGTGTATACTGTAGTGTATAGTAGTGTAGTGTAGTTCGTAGTGTAGTGTATAGTAGTATAGTGTATAGTGTAGTGTATAGTGTAGTGTATAGTGTAGTGTATAGTGTAGTGTAGTGCGTAGTGTAGTGTATAGTGTAGTGTATAGTGTAGTGTATAGTGTAGTGTAAACTGCTACGTGGTGCAGGGAGTAAACATCGCCACTGCGGAGACAAAGCCGGCAGGGCGTGGTGCTGGCCACCCACCCCCTCGTGTGACACTCGCTAACAGCACTTGTCCCAACAGTCTGTTAAGGCCACACGGGGGACCTTTGTCTCTGTGTACGTGCGTGTGCGTGGCCAGACGTGAAAGTGACGAGGAAGGTAGTGACGGAGGCCGACGGCACCTTCGCCGTGACGTCCGTCCTGCGCTACAAACTGCGGTGGTGGGATGCGAGAGCCGGCTACCGCTGCGTGGTGAACTACGCGATGCCGGGCGGCAGGAGCGAAGCCGTTGCCTCGGAGACGATCCACGTGAAGGTGCATTGTGAGTACGGGGGGGGGGGGCACCAGACGGAGCGAAGTACAACAGACGGATGTGTATGATGGGTACCACAACAAGACATGCCTGACGGACCATCTTATTGGGTTAAGGCCAAATGAAACACAGAGACTACCGCTACTCGTGAAGATTTGACTCTTGAACGTTCAGAGAGACACTCAAACCTTTTAGAAAGTCCAGTTGCCTGTTTGGACCGCAATAGATGGCGGAGGTGGCGTCTGCATCTGCAGAACATGAACAACGAGTGGCATCTACATCTGCAGAACAACGGTAATTGGCGATGATTATGACGGTAAGTGGCATTGTTATCAATGACGACGACGTAACTGACGATGATTTGCGATGGTGAGTGGCACCGTGAATCTATGCCGGCGGTGGTGGGATGCGTAGATACACCCCGCGGGAGGGTGGCCCTCATCCTGGAGTCTCACGGCGAGGCGGCCGTGAAGGAGGGCGACACTGTCGTGTTGAGGTGCTATGCTGATGGATTCCCCCCTCCCGAGGTCGACTTCTACCGGGTGAGGCGATGATGATGATGATGATGACGATGATGATGATGATGACGATGACGATGATGACGATGACGATGATGATGACGACGACGATGCAGACGATGATGACGATGATGACGATGACAATGATGACGACAACGATGATGATGATGATGACGACGATGACGATGATGATGACGACGATGATGACGATGATGACGACGATGGTGATGACGACAATGACGATGATGATGACGATGATGATGACGACAATGACGACGATGATGACGACGACGCAGACGACGCAGACGACGACTGCTGAGCCTGAGCGTTGTCGCCGCTGTGGGCCGCTGCTGCAGCTCGTGCCAACGTGAGATGGAGAGTGGGGTGGAGTGTGAGGTGGAGTGTGAGGTGGAGTGTGAGGTGGAGTGTGGGGGCAGTCACAGGGCAGCCTCCCGCTCTCGGTTGGGGGCAGTGGAACGAGGCTCACAACGGCGACGCCGCGGGCGACATTTTTTTCGTCCCCCCCCCAAAGAGGCCGTTGAAGTTTGTTTTGCCGCCTCCTCTGCCGTCCCCCCGCTCCCCCGGCTCGTCAGAGCTCCTCGACGCGGGTGGACTACGGCCACGCGGCCGCCGGGAACGCGCTCACCCTGCCCGCCGTCAGCCGCGACCACAGCGGCACCTACGGCTGTCGCGTCCGCGGCGGCCGCGACCCGCCCGACAGCAGCGTGGATCTCCTGGTGCACTGTGAGCGGCGGGGGGGGACGAGGGGGAGAGAGAGACTTTGCGTGAGGCCGCGTTTCTGCGAGCGAGGAGGAGGAGGAGGCGACGTTACGAAAGAAATCGACGGTCTCAGAGTTTTTTGAGCGGATTTTTAAGACGTCCTGGGCCCGGGCGTCAAACCCACGTCGTCGGGAGACGACTCGCTTTCTCCAGCGTCGCGCGTCGGGGAATCCCGGGGGGCGCGACGGCGCGTCGGACGTCGCTTTGTTATCGTCGTCGTCGTCACGAGACGGAGACGCGGCCCCGACTCGGACGTCCGCGACGCGCAAAGAGCTCCGCGGCTCGTCGGATTCCTCCGCACGGACGTTGCGACTGCGAGCAAATGGTGCCGCTTGGCCCGGAGTAAAAGTCGATCGTCTGTCCTCCTCGGCAGACGCGGACAACGTGAAGCCGCTGGGCCCCACCGAGGCGACCCGGCTCACGGCCGGGGACGTCGTGCAGGTGGCCAGCGCCGCCGCCTCGTCCTCGTCGCCCGCCGGGATACCCACCCTCACGTGGACACAGGTGCCCCGTCCGTGTCACCGTCACCCCCCCACCGTGCCCCCAACACCATCACCCCACCGTGCCAACACCGCCCCCCCCACCACCCCCACCACCGCCGACCCCACCGTGCCAACACCCGAGTTTGATTCCCGCTCACAGCCAGCAGCAGCGATTATCTGAACCGGTCCTGGGCCTCCCCTAGGTCTACTCAACCTCTAATTAGTACTTGTAGTAAAGATTGCTAGCACGGGGGAGACAAAGGCGGCGGAGGCGGTGGTGGTGGTGGAGGTGGTGGTGGTGGTGGAGGTGGTGGTGGTGGTGGTGGTGGAGGTGGTGGTGGTGGAGGTGGTGGTGACGGTGGGTGGCATTTATGAAGATGGGAATGAGATGAGTGGATGTTGTGTGTTTATATTGGAGTGCGCGTGGCACCTGCTGGGTCTGCCTCGTGACCTCCTCCTGCCTGTGGGCGTTCGACACTTGGCCTGGCCTCAACGTGCACGTGGCCTGGCACAAGCGCCGTAGTGACGTCACCGCCACTTAGTGGTGTGTGTGTGTGTCGGTGAGTGTACGCGTGTGTGTGTGTGGGTGAGTGTACGCGTGTGTGTGGGTGAGTGTACGTGTGTGTGTGTACGTGTGTGTGTGTGTGTGGGTGAGTGTACGCGTGTGTGTGTGTGTGTGGGTGAGTGTACGCGTGTGTGTGGGTGAGTGTACGTGTGTGTGTGTGTGGGTGAGTGTACGTGTGTGTGGGTGAGTGTACGCGTGTGTGTGTGTGTGGGTGAGTGTACGCGCGTGTGTGTGTGTGGGTGAGTGTACGTGTGTGTGGGTGAGTGTACGCGTGTGTGTGTGTGTGGGTGAGTGTACGCGCGTGTGTGTGTGTGGGTGAGTGTACGTGTGTGTGGGTGAGTGTACGCGTGTGCACAACGAGGTGGTGACAGTTGGTGGCGTTAACGAGACAATCGGATTGATGGGGGGGGTGGGGGTGGAGCGTAGGGGGAGAGAGCGATCGCCTTCGATGTCAGCCGTGAGCCCCGAGTGGACGTTCTCGCTCGTCACGGCAGGGCCTGCTCACTTGAGGGAGGACCACCGCTGATGTCCCACAGCACGAGACGGATGTCATTGACCCCTCGAGTCACTGGCTGAGTCATGCCCCCAACCAGGATGTCAATATGCAACCTTCTTGATTGCAAGTCAGGTGCTTTAGCCACTGACCCAACGAGAGACAAGCCGTTACAATCACAAAGGGCGATCGGAAACGCAGTGACGGATTTGCAAAACGTTGAGTTTCAGTCGCCCGTCGTCTCCCTGGCGGCGCTCCGCGTCCCCCAGGCGGGGACGGCGCTGTCCGGCGGGGCCACGTTGACCCTTGGGAGCGCGACGCCGTCCAAGATGGGCGCCACCTCGCCACCCTCCGTGCCGGGCCTGGGGAGGTCGCGACCCGTCAAGGTCGCTGTGGGAGGTCACCGGGGCGGTGAGAGGCCGACGACGATGAGTCTCTCTCTCTCTCTCATAGCACCAGCAGAGACTCCACTCTCTCTCCACTCTCTCATAGCACCAGCAGAGTCTCCACTCTCTCTCTCATAGCACCAGCAGAGACTCCACTCTCTCTCCACTCTCTCATAGCACCAGCAGAGACTCCACTCTCTCTCATAGCACCAGCAGAGACTCCACTCTCTCTCCACTCTCTCCCCACTCTCTCCACACTCTCTCTCTCTCTCATAGCACCAGCAGAGGCTCCACTCTCTCCCCACTCTCTCTCTCTCATAGCACCAGCAGAGACTCCACTCTCTCTCCACTCTCTCCCCACTCTCTCCACACTCTCTCTCTCTCTCATAGCACCAGCAGAGGCTCCACTCTCTCCCCACTCTCTCTCTCTCATAGCACCAGCAGAGGCTCCACTCTCTCCCCACTCTCTCTCTCTCATAGCACCAGCAGAGACTCCGCTCTCTCTCCGCTCTCTCTCCGTGCTCTCTCCCCGCTCTCTCCCCGCTCTCTCTCCGCTCTCCACGTTGTCTCCTCTCTCCCCGCTCTCTCTTCGCTCTCCACGTTGTCTCCTCTCTCCCCGCTCTCTCTCCGCTCTCCACGTTGTCTCCTCTCTCCCCGTTCTCTCCCCGCTCTCTCTCCGCTCTCCACGTTGTCTCCTCTCTCTCCGCTCTCTCTCCGCTCTCTCTCCGCTCTCTCTCATAGCACTAGCAGAGACTCCACTCTCTCCCCGCTCTCTCTCCGCTCTCTCTCCGTGCTCTTCGTCCACACCGTCTCTCTCTCTTTGTTGTTCCCACTCGCAGGAGGAGCGCAGGAAGCAGACGCATCGGGACGTGGGCTGCCGTGGCTCATCATCATCCTCAACCTCCTCCTCGTTGTCGTCCCCCCCCTCTTCCTCGTCTTCTGCGTTTGGGCGCTTCGTCACGTTTGCTCGAGAGAGCCGCGAGAGGTCGCGGTCGTGGCCAGCGAGCGAAGACGCTGACCGCACGGCGGCGGTGCGGCAGCAGCAGCAGCACAGATCCCAGTGAGCGCCCACCGGCCGCTGGGCGCGACGTGCGATCACTGACGAGGTGGTGGTGGTAGTGGGGTGATGGTGGTGGTGGTGATGGTGGTGGTGGTGGTGATGGTGGTGGTGGTGATGGTGGTGATGGTGGCAGTGGTTGTGGTGGTGGCGGCGGCGGTGGTGGTGGTTGTGGTGGTTGTGGTTGTGGTGGTTGTGGTGGTGGTTGTGGTGGCGGTGGTTGTGGTGGTGGTTGGGGTGGTGGTGGTTGTGGTGGTGATGGTGGTTGTGGTGGTGGCGGTGGTGATGGTGGTGGCGGTGGTGATGGTGGTGGTTGTGGTGGTGGTTGTGATGGTGGTGGTTGTGGTGGTTGTGGTGGTGGTGGTTATGATGGTGGTGGTGGTGGCGGTGGCGGTGGTTGTGGTGGTGGTTGTGGTGGTGGTTATGATGTGCGTTGCATTAGCACTGCACTGAGATTGACGTCCCACAGTGGTTTATAATAAAGGCTGTCACGAGTTCAATCTGCCTCGTGATTTACAATGCCATTTACGTATGCACTTTTAAAACATTAGATTGACAACTCATTTTTTAGAAGTGAGTTTTGTGTTTAGTTTGGTGTCGTTCCCTCTCACCGCCGATGAGTGCGGTTGGCTACGTACGCTGCGAAACAAGTTCAACACGCTGCACACGATGTACACATCTTTAGCAGGCCACTGGAACCGGCTTGTCTCTCTCATTACCTCTCGCTGTGCTGTATCCGTTCATGTCTGCCTCTCTCTCTGTCAGCATGCTTGGCCATACATCTGCAGTGGGCAGAACGGAGAGCGAGACTTCTTTAGAGGCAACACGTTTATTATAACAACGTGACCCTAACACGAAAAGATAACGGCCCCTTCCACTCGATACTCGACGTAGGTCACGGCTTTGGGTCTTCAAGTACTACACGACAACAGCCAGCCGGACACGCTCAGGGCTCCTCCGGCTTGTATAGTCAGTCCCGGCTCTGGAGCAGACCGGTGGACACGGCAGCCAAAGGGGAGAATTCCACCCCGCGAAGACGTCCAAGAGAGAGATGGAGCGATTAGCTCGGCTCGTGTGCAGGCGATGGATTCTGACGACATCCTAGGACTGAGAGTGGGGGTTGGGACTTCATACAGCAGTGGGTAGACAATTGCTGGTCACGTGGCGATGTACTACGTGAGCTTGCATTGTTTGCACAGGGAGGCATTCTTCCAGACACGACCGACAAAACGATTGTTTAATTGTCAAGAGCTGGAACATCTTGCCAAGAGCTGGAACATCTTGTCAAGAGCTGGAACATCTTGTCAAGAGCTGGAACATCTTGCCAAGAGCTGGAACATCTTGCCAAGAGCTGGAACATCTTGCCAAGAGCTGGAACATCTTGCCAAGAGCTGGAACATCTTGTCAAGAGCTGGAACATCTTGCCAAGAGCTGGAACATCTTGCCAAGAGCTGGAACATCTTGCCAAGAGCTGGAACATCTTGTCAAGAGCTGGAACATCTTGCCAAGAGCTGGAACATCTTGTCAAGAGCTGGAACAATTTGCCAAGAGCTGGAACATCTTGCCAAGAGCTGGAACATCTTGTCAAGAGCTGGAACATCTTGCCAAGAGCTGGAACATCTTGTCAAGAGCTGGAACATCTTTCCAAGAGCTGGAACATCTTGTCAAGAGCTGGAACATCTTGTCAAGAGCTGGAACATCTTGTCAAGAGCTGGAACATCTTGCCAAGAGCTGGAACATCTTGTCAAGAGCTGGAACAATTTGCCAAGAGCTGGAACATCTTGCCAAGAGCTGGAACATCTTGCCAAGAGCTGGAACATCTTTCCAAGAGCTGGAACATCTTGTCAAGAGCTGGAACATCTTGCCAAGAGCTGGAACATCTTGCCAAAAGCTGGAACATCTTTCCAAGAGCTGGAACATCTTGCCAAGAGCTGGATTATATTGCCAGAGCTGCACTAAGTGCAGAACCGAATGTTAAAGTGACCAGGGGGTTTTGTTGCTACTCTACAGTCATTGTTGACTGTAGAGAACATCTCAACTCGGTCCACGTGTGCGAGTCTCTACGCACGACGATGGGCCTCTGTGTAAGTCTACGGTGAGCGGGCCGAGACCAGTAGTTCACGACTCTTCCAAACCCAGTAGAATCGCGGGCAGATGAGACCCGGGTTTAAACCCTGCCTCTCAGCGGTGCCGGCTGCACGTGTCGAACCCCGCCTGAGCCACTCGGCCTTCTCACAATGCAGCAAAGCTTCCGTCGCAGCGGCTGTTGACGACGATGGAGATGGCCGAGTATCCCAGTGTAGGACGACAGAGCTTGGGCGATCGTCTGCGGCTTCTTGCCCCCTCCGTGTCGCCCTCGGAGAGGGGGGTGAGCGGAAATTGCGCGCCTTTATAAACCTACGCGTACGCGATGTTCACGCTTGTGTGTAAGCTGTCAATGAACGTGCATACACACGAGAGAAAAAACAAGTACTGACAGAAACTTGAACAGGCAGCCGCCTGCGATTAACCAAGTGCATTGACACCATTGGAACCTCATTTGCCAGTAAAAAATATGATAATTGGTTTTTTACCCTTCTATCTGGCAACAAAACTGACACCTTTTTTTACAAGGAGTCATGTTTGCATAGACCACAATACCTGCAGTCATAATGCAAAAAAAAACATAACTCTGATAATGACATGCACTGTCCTTGAAGTTGATTGACCTGCGCCTTTTGGCGTCATCTGGTCCAACCCATGTGAGACTAGGCTCTAAGGAAAGCTGTCTCGCGTGTGGACCGATCAACTTCAAGGACAGTGCATACATTATCAGAGTTGTGTTTTTTGTTTGCATTCCGACCGCAGGTATTGTGGTCTATGTAAACATGACTCCTTGTAAAAAAAGGTGTCAGTTTTGTTGCCAGATAGAAGGGTAAAAAACCAAGTGCATAGAGTTAATGATCTCAGCCCGGTCTCCAACGACAGCGCAGCATCATCCTCGAGTGACATTTGGTTCCGCGCTGATCTCCATCACAGCCGAGAATCAGAACATTGCCTCGACCGTCACGTGATCACCCCAACGTCGCAGAGAGAGCGGGAAAGTGCCGCCCTCTTCTCAGTGTGGCTCAGAGAGGTCACGTGTTGAAGAGGGGACCTCAAGAGGTAGCTTTGCGACATCTGCTCCTGTGGTTCTGTGGGGGTGGGCGGGGTTGGCGATCTCCAACCGGGCAGGATTCCTCCCCCCCCCCCCCCCCCCACGAGGATACAGACGGCGACAAACGGAGACAAGAACGCGCTCCGATTAAGGTGCGAACGGGCCGTGTTAGTGAAATGGCAGAAGCCTAAAAACGTACAAACTGCAGCAAGTATCCGGAACAGCAAATATCAACGGCCAAGTGTCCCAAGCATGAACGTCAAACAACAAAAGCCACTTCCAGAGCGAGGCAGGCTTCAGTGTGCGGCGACTTGACCGAGCACATCGCGTGCGTCAACGGGGAGTGCTGGAGGTCAGCGGCTCAGCGGCGGACCCAAGTTTCACTCGCGACCGTGGCCAACATCAGCGGCAGATGTTATCGGTCCTGGGCCTCCCCTAGGTCGACTCGGCCTTAAAACGAGTTACCTGGTGCGTGGCCGGGCGTGCAGATCGTCACGCCAGCCCCCCCCCCCCCCCCCCCATAGCTGCCCCCGTACCATCCTGGACAGGCGCTTGCCAACAGCACAGCCAGTTAACGACTACGGGGGGTTGGTGGGGGGTTGGTGGGGGGGGAGTCGCTGCACACCACCCCACAACGCCGGTGACACAGGTTCAATTCAGACCATGGCCGCCACCGTTACACTGATTAGCATCCGAACCTGGCATGGATCACAACCCCCCTCAACCCGCCCCACCCACCCCACCCACCCCCACCCACCCCGCCCCCCCACCCACCCCCACCCACCCCACCCCCCCACCCACCACCCAACCCGCCCCCCCCTACCCACCCACCACCCAACCCGCCAGCCCCCCACCCCCCACCCCCCCGCCCCCCTAATCACACTGCAGGTCGTTGAGTCGCACGTCGAGGTCGGCAGCGGCCATATTGCCTGCGGCCATCTTGTCTGCGGACACGCTGAGCGAGCCGCCCGTGGCTGGCAGAGCTGCGGGGGGGTGGGGGGTGGAGGGGGTGGGTGGGGGGGAGACACACGGAGAGAAAACAGCGACGGTCAAGCGCACGCACACGGAACACCGCCACTCGCACAAAGACAAAGGTCCCCGTGCAGCCTTCACTAATTGGAGGGGCGAGTGCCGTCAGCGAGCGGCACCTACGAAGGCTGCCGGCGCCGTGGCGCACGAGGGGGGGGGCGGGTGGCCAGCACCACGCCCGGCCGCCTTTGTCTCTCCCCCAGTGCTAGCGATGTTCACTACACACCGCACCGGGTACTCGTTTGAGGCCGAGTCGACCTAGGGGAGGGCCCAGGACCGGCTGGGTGGGTGGCTGGGTGGGTGGCTGGGTGGGTGGCTGGGTGGGTGGGTGGGTGGCTGGGTGGGTGGCTGGGTGGCTGGGTGGGTGGCTGGGTGGCTGGGTGAGTGGGTGGCTGGGTGGGTGGCTGGGTGGGTGGCTGGGTGGCTGGGTGAGTGGGTGGCTGGGTGGGTGGCTGGGTGGGTGGCTGAGTGGGTGGCTGGGTGGGTGGCTGGGTGGGTGGGTGGCTGGGTGGGTGGGTGGCTGGGTGGGTGGGTGGCTGGGTGGGTGGCTGGGTGGGTGGCTGGGTGGGTGGCTGAGTGGGTGGGTGGCTGGGTGGGTGGGTGGCTGGGTGGGTGGCTGGGTGGGTGGCTGGGTGAGTCGCGAAATGAAGAAACTCACTCGAGAGTTTGTCCGTGAGGCCGAGTCCCAGCTCGTCCAGCACCTGGCTCACGATGGCATCACTGCATGCACACGCACACAGACACACACACACACAGACACACACACACAGACAACGTACACACACACACAGACACACGCACAGACACACGCACAGACACACACACGTACACACAAAGATAAAGATCCCCCGTGTAACCTTAACAGACTGTTGGGGCAAGTGCTGTTAGCGAGCACCTATGAAGGCCGGAACGGTACACGAGGGGGTGGGTGGCCAGCACCACGCCCGACCGCCTTTGTCTCCCCAGTGGCGATGTTTACACACCGCACCAGGTACTCATTTAAGGCTGAGTCGACCTAGGTGAGGCCCAGGAACGGTTCAGATAATCGTCAACGGTGGTGGCCGTGAGGTGTACAGTCTGGAAAGTACCCACATGGCAAATTTCCAGTGTGTTGCATGTCGGGAAGTACGCTAAACATTTTGAACAGACACACACATACACACAACTTTGCCTTTGATAATTGTTTTTTACCCTTCTATCTGGCAACAAAACTGACACCTTTTTACAAGGAGTCATGTTTGCATAGACCACAATACCTGCAGTCATAATGCAAACAAAAAACATAACTCTGATAATGTATGCACTGTCCTTGAAGTTGATTGGTTCACACCCGAGACAGCTTTCCTTAGAGCCTAGTCTCACATGGTGTTGGACCAGATGACGCCAAAAGGCGCACAACTCAAAGACAATGCACCGTCAGAGTATGAGAGCTCGCGACTCCCCCCCATCACCTCTCCTCCTCCTCCTCGTCGCCCTCATCGCCCACGGCGTCGTCGATGGCGTCGTTCATCACCTCCTCCTTCACGTCCGTGATCTCCGACTGCTCCTCAAACTCCATCATGATCTTGTGGACCTGCGGAAGCGTGAACTGGGCGGTGTGCGACACGCGCGCCGGCGGAGACGAGTCATCGGTCGTGTAGTGTATAGTGTAGTATAGTGTAGTGTATAGTGTAGTGTATAGTGTAGTGTATAGTAGTGTAGTGTATAGTGTAGTGTATAGTGTAGTGTATAGTAGTGTATAGTGTAGTGTATAGTAGTGTAGTGTATAGTGTAGTGTATAGTAGTGTGGTGTATAGTGTAGTGTATAGTAGTGTAGTGTATAGTGTAGTGTATAGTAGTGTATAGTAGTGTAGTGTATAGTGTAGTGTATAGTAGTGTAGTGTATAGTGTAGTGTAGTGCCTCCATAGAGCCCAGTGTGTTCACTTACCGACCATTCCCCTGTTAACGACGGGCTGTTGTCGATGGAGTAAATATTAATGCATCAATTAACCCCGTTTCTTTTAACACGATGTGTTTATAATGTTGTTAGTATCTTTATGAATTAATATGTTCATTGTTTAAATGTTATAAAGAACTTCTTTTGAAGGGTAACTTTCGATGCCATCGGAACAAATTAAGCCTTTTCGCTTAACCACCAGTTTCACGGAACCAATCACCAACGTGAAGAGGGATTTCACTCTAACAATTATAACCCAAGTTCAATAATCAAACATAAATAACCATCTTCTTGGTTCTTTCGGTAAAGTCACGTAGAATGGGAATAATAAAATCATAAAAATAAAACATAATTAACTACAATTTTCACGACGTTTCGGCCACAACGCAAGCAGCTGTCCTCAGGTGAAGACCAGGTCTGTCAGAAAGACAGCGTCTAAATGAAACACCACCAGGCTTGGAAGCGTATATTTAAGCTGCTGGGTTGGAGGGGGAAGAGCGCCTTGACAAAGGAATTTACATATCAAGAGGAAAATAGCATATTTAAGATACAATGTTGAAGAATGGCAGTCGAAGAAGCGTCGATGACATTTTTTAAGTTTTGAAATCCCATCGACGATACTCGTGCCATTTTTGAGTTGCTCCTGTTTGTGTAACGTATCGCTGACCAAATTCTTTTCCGGAAGTACATTCTCAGAGCCAACGAAACGCCCGGAAAATCGCGGTGGTGTTGACGGTGGTCACCCATTAAATTACCAACCAGGCCCAAAAACCCTGCTTAGCTTCCAGACAGCCAATGAGGTGCGGGCGCATGCCGCAGTGATTTGCTCGCAGGCGTAGAGTCGGCATTTCTTCTTCAACGCATGTATTGTTTCTGCTTCCATTGTCCACACTTTGAGTTGTTCCGTGTTACTTTGGTGATCCGGGTGATCACATGCGCAAAATTCTCGTCTCTGGAGTTGGTAAGACAAAGGCGATCAAGCGCGACTCTAGCGCTCACCAAGCTCCGTGCGCGTGCGTGCGAGGCAGCGGGGCCCAGCACACCTACCTGCTGGTTCATGGCGGCCATGGCCCTGGTGACGCCCTTCATGGCCTGGGCCATCGCGCCGTTGGACTTGAGCGTGTGCATCTTGAAGGACACGGCCTGGATGTTGGCTCGCATCACGATGAACTTTTTGATGTGGCGACGCGTGCGCACCAGGTCCTTGGCCATGATCTTGACGGCGTCCTGCCGAGGGCGAGGGTCAGGGCGGTGGGCTCAGGGCGATGGGGTCAACAGAGCGATAAGAAACGCGACAAGGGAGATGGACACGGGCGACAGAGACGGAGAGAGGGCGAAAGACACAGGTAGGAATAACGAGACACACAGAAACAGCGAGACAGAGAGATCCACACACGAAGAAAGTAGGACACTGAGACCAAGCCACGGAGAGACAAACACAAAAACAGAAAGATCCACACACGAAGGGCACAAGACACACGACAGAGAGACAGAGCTGAGACAAAAATAGAGACACAGAGAGATATGGGGAAAGAGGCACGTACAGAGAGAGAGAGTGTGTCTGTCACATGGAGATGGGCACATTCCATTCTCAAATTCAAAGTTGCCGACCCTTACCCGCCTCCTCCTCCACCCTGCAACGTGTCCCACCCATCACCCTGCACACGTGTCCCACCCATCACCCTGCACACGTGTCCCACCCATCACCCTGCACACGTGTCCCACCCATCACCACCTCCCACTAATCCCGACTCCACCCACAGCGCTTTCCTCCCCACTGCCACGTAGCTTAGCGAGGGCCCATCAAACTATATACCCGTGCTCCCTCACCATGTGGCCGGCTTTGGCCATCTTCTTGATCTCAGCGACGATCTTCTTCTCCTGCGTCTGCAGCGTCTGTCTCTCGCGCTCCAGGTCTCTCATGGCGCGCGCGAGGGCTCGCTGGTTCCGCCGCACCATCTGCTCCGGAGTCTTTCTCTTTCCACACAGGCAGTCCATGGCTGGCTGCGACTCTGCAGAAACAACGACGACGCCACAAGGCGCAGTTCAACAACGACGACGACCACGTGGTGGTGACGCGCGCCTGTCACCCGACAGCGCTGTGACGAGCGCGGGGCTTGGCCTGGTCGCACACATGTCCAAGCGACGAGTCTCGTCGCTTGGACGCCGAGGTGCCGTGCCTGCACGGCCAGGAGAGGGCGCTAGAGCGAGCGTGGACTCCTGACAGTGTCCGTGTGTGTGAGTGTCCGTGTGAGTGTCCGTGTGAGTGTCTGTGAGTGTCTGTGTGAGTGTCCGTGTGTGTGTCTGTGTGTGTCTGTGTGAGTGTCTGTGTGAGTGTCCGTGTGTGTGGCGTAGATCGGTGACCCCCCCCTCGCACCACTCCCAAATGCAAACGCTCGTGACGGTGTGCAGGGCGTGGGTTCGAATCCCGATCCTGACGCCCGTAGAGTTGGAGTTTGTCAGCTCTCCCCACCACCACCACCCCCCACCACCCCCACCACCACCCCCACCACAACCCCCCCCACCACCACCCCCCCCCCACAACCCTCACCACAACCCTCACCACCCCCCCCACCACCACCCCCACCACAACCCACACCACCCCCACCACAACCCTCACCACAACCCCCACCACCCCCACCACCACAACCCCCACCACAATCCTCACCACAACCCCCACCACCCCCACCCCACCACCCACCAGAGGTGGGACAAAGTCATTGTTATGCAAGTCCAAGTCGAGTCTGAAGTCATCAAATTCATGACTCGAGTCTGACTCGAGTCCAAGTCACATGACTCGAGTCCACGCCTCTGCCACCCACCCCCCACCACCCCCCCCCCACCACCCCCCCCCACCCCCACCACCACCCCCCCACCACCACCCCCACCACAACCCCCACCCCCCACCACCACCCCCACCACAACCCCCCCACCACCCCCCCCACCCCCACCACCACCCCCCTACCACCACCCCCACCACAACCCCCACCACAACCCTCACCACAACCCCCACCCCCCACCACCACCCCCACCACAACCCCCCCACCACAACCCCCACCACCACCACCCCCGCGTCAAGATGACAACAACAACAAGCAGCAACGTTTAGACAAACATAAACCACAACAAGTCGTCTTGTGAACCATATAAGCGCGTAACGACGACTGCTTCATCACTCAAAGCTGCTCTAGAGGAGTTGTACACCCCGAGCTGTCGCTGCTGTTCAGTGGCCTCAAATACAACGTGTCGCTCCGGGTGATCGCTACAAAGTGTGACCTGTCTTCTTGGTTCTTTCGGTAAAGTCACGTAGAAGGGAAGCAATAAAATAATAAAAATAAAACATCGTAAAATAATTCTCACGACGTTTCGGCCACAACGCAAGCAGCCGTCCTCAGGTGAAGACCAGGTCTGTCGGGGAGACACCTGAGGACGGCTGCTTGCGTTGTGGCCGAAACGTCGTGAGAATTATTTTACGATGTTTTATTTTTATTATTTTATTATTTCCCTTCTACGTGACTTTACCGAAAGAACCAAGAAGATGAATCCCTGCAGTCACGAAAGCTTTAAATCAAAGTATGACCTGTGTTTTGATTTAGTGCGCTGATCTTAAAGGTGCATTGAGAAATTATAATTCTGCGACTGATGCTCCTGCTGCTGCTGTTGTAGTGGAGAGACTCGTGCAGCAGCAGCAGCTGTGGCTGCAGGGTTCTGCTGGTACGTGTTGTTTATGAAGTTTATTGTGAAAACTCCGTCACAGTTCCTATGATCACTGTTTCATTGCTTTCATGGCTTTATTTTGGTGATTTAGAAAAGTGTATTGGTTTAGCCATGTTTGTGTTGTTGTAGTACAGAGTTAGACTGATGGCCTTAATCTAAGTTGTCTTGTGCTTGTTGTTGTTGTTGTTTTTGACCTCACCTCACCACTCATCCCACCACTCATCTCGTCACTCACCTCACCACTTACCTCACCACTCATCCCACCACTCATCCCACCACTCACCTCGTCACCCACCAGTCATCACTCTCCTCATCACTCATCCCACCACTCACCTCACCACTCATCCCACCACTCACCTCACCACTCATCCCACCACTCACCTCGTCACCCACCAGTCACCTCACCACTCACTCCTCACTCATCTCACCACTCGCCACTCATCCCACCGCTCACCACTCATCCCACCACTTATCCCACCACTCACCTCGTCACCCACCAGTCATCACTCTCCTCACCACTCATCCCACCACTCACCACTCATCTCGTCACCCACCACTCATCCCACCACTCACCACTCACCTCGTCACTTCTCGCTGCTTCGACATTTTTAAAACTCCTAGGTGACGTCATCACACACAAGCGTTGCCCCGCTCTCCCTCAGCGACACCGTCTCACCAGGGCGCATCCATCTCAGCTCCTCCCCCCCCATCGCGTTCACTCGCTCTGCAGCTCAGAGCCGGCGTCTTCATTCAGAGCGGAGGAATCCGATGAGCGGTGAAGCGCTTCTTCACAGACGTCCAAGTGCACAGAACGAGATGAGTGCAAAACATGGACGTGGCCAGCAAGCAAGCAAGCCACTGACAATATATGAATATAATAAAGTATGTAAGGACACATTGCACAGGTACAGCACATTGCAGCACTCCCCTGCAAAGAAGACTGGGCGTAGCTCTTCAATACAGATCGTGTATCCAGCAAGTGAATCATTGACCAGCCGTGTTGACACGACGGCTGAGCTCCCAGCGGGGGGGGGCGGGGGGCGGGGTCTCGCGACTGCCGCGCGCTCAAGAGTTTCGTTGTGACAGCCACTGGGGGGTGCGGGGTGGAGGGGGCGTCATCGCGACTTGTGGAACTTTCACGGTGACTCAGCAGAAGAAGCGCAGTCGTCACGGGGCTTGGAGCGGACAGGGCGTGGAGCAGAACGCCCAAGGGTCGAAATCCACCGGCGTTTCGCTTGCGCTCTGAAGTTCGACGTTTCGCGAGCGATCCCAACAAGACGAGACTCCCGTCGAGGAGGCGATTTGGCCGAGTTGTGTTTGACCAAACTTCACCATTCTGGTGTCGTGATGATGATGGTGGTGGAGGTGATGGTGGTGGAGGTGATGGTGGTGGAGGTGATGGCTTTGGATGGATGAAGACGGCGATTCGCGTGGACGTTTGAAGCGAGAAGCGAGGTAATTCTAGATTATTAGATTAATAAAATAATAAAAATAACTCGATTTTTGTTATTTTCATTTAATATTTATTATTTTATTATTCTATTTTATTATTCTATTTTATTATTCTATTTTTTATTTAAAAAATGTTATTCTATTTTCTTATTACAATTTGTTTTATTTTCACCTACAGAACCAAAGAGTAGAGAAGCGAGGTGCAAACTAATTTTGTCTGGTGTTGATACTGGGCCACACCGAGGATAATGTTGAAGTTTCAAGTCGTTAAACACCAAAGGTGAGGATGGTTGTTGCGTTGTTGTTGTTGTTGTTGCTGTGTACACTCCACAACCGTCGTCGTCGTTGTTGTTGTTGTGATGCACAACAGCGATCGTTCTCGTCGGCAGCGTTCCACTGTCACTTGTCGACGATGTTCGGGCTGCGTGAATAGTGCGGGAGGGTCACAAGACATCCGGACCGAGCCTGTACGACCAAACGCAGCTTTTGCGAATCTTTCACGGAATCGACTTTGGACGACCGAGAGCCTCGCGCGAGATACTTGGCCAAATCCCAGCCGCGGCGCGTGCAAGGCCACGCGGAAGTGACATTCAGAAGTAGTTCCATGACATCCATTCCCCCGGCCCTTTTGCCATTCCCACACAACGCGACAGAGACGAAAATCAGCCCCCCTCCAGCCCCCGTGTTATAGCCTCAGCAGGCTGTCGGGGCAAGTGCCGTCAGCGAGAAGCGGCGCCTACAGAGGCCGGCACGACGCACGTGGGACAGGGTGGCCGGCACCACGCCCGGCCACCTTTGTCTCCCCAGCGGCCATGTCGAGGAACTCTTTTGAGGCTGAGCCGACGCAGGACCGGACCGGTGACGTGGCGCCTACCCCACTCATCCCCCCCCCTCCCCCCGCCCCCCCCACCCGCCCCCACCCGCCCCCCACCCGCCCAACTACCCGCCCCCCACCCGCCCCCACCCGCCCCCTACCCGCCCACCTACCCGCCCCCCACCCGCCCCCTACCCGCCCACCTACCCGCCCCCTCCACCCCCCCCACCCGCCCCCTACCCGCGCACCCACCGTCATCCAGCAGTGGATGGACCAAGGGGGCTGTAGGTTAGCGATGTATATATTATATATACACACAGAGCTGTGTATATATATTATATATAAACACAGAGCTGTGTATATATTATATATAAACACAGAGCTGTATATATATTATATATAAACACAGAGCTGTGTATATATATAATATATAAACACCAGAGCTGTATATATATTATATATAATATATAAACACAGAGCTGTGTAAAGCCGAGGCAGCACGGACCCCCCACCCACCATCTCACAAATGCCGTGAAAACAAGCGAAGCGAATATTTCAAATGGCCACCTCGGGGAGGCAGTGAAATACTGCGGCGGGCCACGCAAGTTGACACCTTGAGAAGGAAGAAGAGCGGAGCGGTGCGTCAAGGGCGGGGGCCGGGGGAGAGGAGGGACATGCAGTCCCTTGCCCTTGCTGAGGAAGGTGTCTGCCATGGGAGCGTGGAATTTACACCGGTCATTCACTCATCGCACTCGTTCACTCACTCGCAACTCGTTCACTCACCATCCGCACCTCGTTCACTCACTCATCCGCCCACTCGTTCACTCACTCATCCGCCCACTCGTTCCACTCACTCATCCGCCCACTCGTTCACTTCACTCATCCGCCCACTCGTTCACATCACTCATCCGCCCACTCGTTCACTCACTCATCCGCCCACTCGTTCACTCACTCATCCGCCCACTCGTTCACTCACTCATCCGCCCACTCGTTCACTCACTCATCCGCCCACTCGTTCACTCACTCATCCGCCCACTCGTTCACTCACTCATCCGCCCACTCGTTCACTCACTCATCCGCCCACTCGTTCACTCACTCATCCGCCCACTCGTTCACTCACTCATCCGCCCACTCGTTCGTTTACTCATCCGCCCACTCGTTCGTTTACTCATCCGCCCACTCGTTCGTTTACTCATCCGCCCACTCGTTCGTTTACTCATCCGCCCACTCGTTCGTTTACTCATCCACCCACTCGTTCGTTTACTCATCCGCCCACTCGTTCGTTTACTCATCCGCCCCACTCGTTCGTTTACTCTCCGCCCACTCGTTCGTTACTCATCCGCCCACTCGTTCGTTTAACTCATCGCCACTCGTTCGGTTACTCATCCATCCCACTCGTTCGTTTACCTCATCCGCCCACTCGTTCGTTTACTCATCCGCCCACTCGTTCGTTTACTCATCCACCCACTCGTTCGTTTACTCATCCACCCACTCGTTCGTTCACTCATCCACCCACTCGTTCACTCACTCATCCACCCACTCGTTCACTCACTCATCCACCCACTCGTTCGCTCACTCATCCACCCACTCGTTCACTCACTCATCCACCCACTCGTTCACTCACTCATCCACCCACTCGTTCACAGTCACTCATCCACCCACTCGTTCACTCACTCATCCACCACTCGTTCACATCACTCATCCACCCACTCGTTCACTCACTCATCCACCCACTCGTTCACCTCACTCATCCACCCACTCGTTCACTCACTCATCCACCAGCACTCGTTCACTCACTCATCCACCCACTCGTTCACTCACTCATCCACCCACATCGTTCACATCACTCATCCACCCACCTCGTTCACATCACATCATCCACCCACTCGTTCACGTCACTCATCCACCCACTTCGTTCACTCACTCATCCACCCACTCGTTCACGTCACTCATCCACCCACTCGTTCACTTCACCTCATCCACCCACTCGTCCTCACTCACTCATCCACCCACTCGTTCACTCACTCATCCACCCACTCGTTCACTCACTCATCCACCCACTCGTTCACTCACTCATCCACCCACTCGTTCACTCACTCATCACCCACTCGTTCACTCACTCATCCACCCACTCGTTCACTCACTCATCCACCACTCGTTCACCACTCATCCACCCACTCGTTCACTCACTCATCCCCCCTCGTTCACTCACTCATCCACCCACTCGTTCACTCACTCATCCACCCACTCGTTCACTCACTCATCCACCCATCGTTCACTCCTCATCCACCCTCGTTCACTCACTCATCCACCCACTCGTTCACTCACTCATCCACCCACTCGTTCACCACTCATCCACCCACTCGTTCACTCACTCATCCACCCACTCGTTCACTCACTCATCATCCACCCACTCGTTCACTCACTCATCCACCCACTCGTTCACTCACTCATCCACCCACTCGTTCACTCACTCATCCACCCACTCGTTCACTCACTCATCCACCCACTCGTTCACTCACTCATCCACCCACTCGTTCACTCACTCATCCCCCCCACTTCGTTCACTCACTCATCCACCCACTCGTTCACTCACTCATCCACCCACTCGTTCACTCACTCATCCACCCACTCGTTCACTCACTCATCCCCACTCGTTCCCTCCTCATCACCCCCTCGTTTCACTCACTCATCCACCCACTCGTTTCACTCACTCATCCCCCACTCGTTCACTCACTCATCCACCCACTCGTTCACTCACTCATCCACCCACTCGTTCACTCACTCCACCACTCGTTCACTCACTCATCCACCCACCTCGTTCACTCACTCATCCACCCACTCGTTCACTCACTCATCCACCCACTCGTTCACTCACTCATCCACCCACTCGTTCACTCACTCATCCACCCACTCGTTCACTCACTCATCCACCCACTCGTTCACTCACTCATCCACCCCCGTTCACCTCACTCATCCACCCACTCGTTCACTCACTCATCCACCCACTCGTTCACTCACTCATCCACCCACTCGTTCACTCACTCATCCACCCACTCGTTCACTCACTCATCCACCCACTCGTTCACTCACTCATCCACCCACTCGTTCACTCACTCATCCACCCTCGTTCACTCACTCATCCCCCACTCGTTCACTCACTCATCCACCCACTCGTTCACTCACTCATCCACCACTCGTTCACTCACTCATCCACCCACTCGTTCACTCACTCATCCACCCACTCGTTCACTCACTCATCCACCCACTCGTTCACCATCACTCATCCACCCACTCGTTCACTCACTCATCCACCCACTCGTTCACTCACTCATCCACCCACTCGTTCACCTCACTCATCCACCCACTCGTTCACTCACTCATCCACCCACTCGTTCACTCACTCATCCACCCACTCGTTCACTCACTCATCCACCCACTCGTTCACTCACTCATCCACCCACTCGTTCACTCACTCATCCACCCACTCGTTCACTCACTCATCCACCCACTCGTTCACTCACTCATCCACCCACTCGTTCACTCACTCATCCACCCACTCGTTCACTCACTCATCCACCCACTCGTTCACTCACTCATCCACCCACTCGTTCACTCACTCATCCACCCACTCGTTCACTCACTCATCCACCCACTCGTTCACTCACTCATCCACCCACTCGTTCACTCACTCATCCACCCACTCGTTCACTCACTCATCCACCCACTCGTTCACTCACTCATCCACCCACTCGTTCACTCACTCATCCACCCACTCGTTCACTCACTCATCCACCCACTCGTTCACTCACTCATCCACCCACTCGTTCACTCACTCATCCACCCACTCGTTCACTCACTCATCCACCCACTCGTTCACTCACTCATCCACCCACTCGTTCACTCACTCATCCACCCCCACTCGTTCACTCACTCATCCACCCACTCGTTCACTCACTCATCCACCCACTCGTTCACTCACTCATCCACCCACTCGTTCACTCACTCATCCACCCACTCGTTCACTCACTCATCCACCCACTCGTTCACTCACTCATCCACCCACTCGTTCACTCACTCATCCACCCACTCGTTCACTCACTCATCACCCACTCGTTCACTCACTCATCCACCCACTCGTTCACTCACTCATCCACCCACTCGTTCACTCACTCATCCACCCACTCGTTCACCACTCATCCACCCACTCGTTCACTCACTCATCCACCCACTCGTTCACTCACTCATCCACCCCCGTTCACTCACTCATCCACCCACTCGTTCACTCACTCATCCACCCACTCGTTCACTCACTCATCCACCTCGTTCACTCACTCATCCACCCACTCGTTCACTCACTCATCCCCCACTCGTTCACTCACTCATCCACCCACTCGTTCACTCACTCATCCACCCACTCGTTCACTCACTCATCACCACCCACTCGTTCACTCACTCATCCACCCACTCGTTCACTCACTCATCCACCCACTCGTTCACTCACTCATCCACCCACTCGTTCACTCACTCATCCACCCACTCGTTCACTCACTCATCCACCCACTCGTTCACTCACTCATCCACCCACTCGTTCACTCACTCATCCACCCACTCGTTCACTCACTCATCCACCCACTCGTTCACTCACTCATCCACCCACTCGTTCACTCACTCATCCACCCACTCGTTCACTCACTCATCCACCCACTCGTTCACTCACTCATCCACCCACTCGTTCACTCACTCATCCACCCACTCGTTCACTCACTCATCCACCCACTCGTTCACTCACTCATCCACCCACTCGTTCACTCACTCATCCACCCACTCGTTCACTCACTCATCCACCCACTCGTTCACTCACTCATCCACCCACTCGTTCACTCACTCATCCACCCACTCGTTCACTCACTCATCCACCCACTCGTCGTCACTCACTCATCCACCCACTCGTTCACTCACTCATCCACCCACTCGTTCACTCACTCATCCACCCACTCGTTCACTCACTCATCCACCCACTCGTTCACTCACTCACCACCCACTCGTTCACTCACTCATCCACCCACTCGTTCACTCACTCATCCACCCACTCGTTCACTCACTCATCCACCCACTCGTTCACTCACTCATCCACCCACTCGTTCACTCACTCATCACCACCCACTCGTTCACTCACTCATCCACCCACTCGTTCACTCACTCATCCACCCCTCGTTCACTCACTCATCCACCCACTCGTTCACTCACTCATCCACCCACTCGTTCACTCACTCATCCCCCACTCGTTCACTCACTCATCCACCCACTCGTTCACTCACTCATCCACCCACTCGTTCACTCACTCATCCACCCACTCGTTCACTCACTCATCCACCCACTCGTTCACTCACTCATCCACCCACTCGTTCACTCACTCATCCACCCACTCGTTCACTCACTCATCCACCCTCGTTCACTCACTCATCCACCCACTCGTTCACTCACTCATCCACCCACTCGTTCATATCACTCATCCACCCACTCGTTCACTCACTCATCCACCCACTCGTCACTCATCATCCCCCTCGTCACTCACTCATCCACCCACTCGTCACTCACTCATCCACCCACTCGCTCACTCACTCATCCACCCCTCGCTCACTCACTCATCCACCCACTCGCCACTCACTCATCCACCCACTCGCTCGCTCACTCATCCACCCACTCGTCGCTCACTCATCCACCCACTCGCTCACTCACTCATCCACCCACTCGCTCACTCACTCATCCACCCACTCGCTCACTCATCCACCCACTCGCTCGCTCACTCAGCCACTCGTTCACCCACTCACTCACCCACTCGTCACTCACTCATCCACCCACTCGCTCACTCACTCATCCACCCACTCGTTCACTCACTCATCCACCCACTCGCTCACTCACTCATCCACCCACTCGTCACTCACTCATCCACCCACTCGCTCACTCACTCATCCACCCACTCGCTCACTCACTCATCCACCCACTCGCTCACTCACTCATCCACCCACTCGCTCACTCACTCATCCACCCACTCGCTCACTCACTCATCCACCCACTCGCTCACTCACTCATCCACCCACTCGCTCACTCACTCATCCACCCACTCGCTCACTCACTCATCCACCCACTCGCTCACTCACTCATCCACCCACTCGTTCACTCACTCATCCACCCACTCGTTCACTCACTCATCCACCCACTCGTTCACTCACTCATCCACCCCTCGTTCACTATCACTCATCCACCCACTCGTTCACTCACTCATCCACCCACTCGTTCACTCACTCTCCACCCACTCGTTCACTCACTCATCCACCCACTCGTTCACTCACTCATCCACCCACTCGTTCACTCACTCATCCACCCACTCGTTCACTCACTCATCCACCCACTCGTTCACTCACTCATCCACCCACTCGTTCACTCACTCATCCACCCACTCGTTCACTCACTCATCCACCCACTCGTTCACTCACTCATCCACCCCTCGTTCACTCACTCATCCACCCACTCGTTCACTCACTCATCCACCCACTCGTTCACTCACTCATCCACCCACTCGTTCACTCACTCATCCACCCACTCGTTCACTCACTCATCCACCCACTCGTTCACTCACTCATCCACCCACTCGTTCACTCACTCATCCACCACTCGTTCACTCACTCATCCACCCACTCGTTCACTCACTCATCCACCCCCGTTCACTCACTCATCCACCCACTCGTTCACTCACTCATCCACCCACTCGTCACTCACTCATCCCCACTCGTTCACTCACTCATCCACCCACTCGTTCACTCACTCATCCACCCACTCGTTCACTCACTCATCCACCCACTCGTTCACTCACTCATCCACCCACTCGTTCACTCACTCATCCACCCACTCGTTCACTCACTCATCCACCACTCGTTCACTCATCATCCACCCACTCGTTCACTCACTCATCCACCCACTCGTTCACTCACTCATCCACCCACTCGTTCACTCACTCATCCACCCACTCGTTCACTCACTCATCCACCCACTCGTTCACTCACTCATCCACCCACGTTCCTCCCTCATCCACCCACTCGTTCACTCACTCATCCACCCACTCGTTCACTCACTCATCCACCCACTCGTTCCTCACTCATCCACCCACTCGTTCACTCACTCATCCACCCACTCGTCACTCACTCATCCACCCACTCGTTCACTCACTCATCCACCCACTCGTTCACTCACTCATCCACCCACTCGTTCACTCACTCATCCACCCACTCGTTCACTCACTCATCCACCCCACTCGTTCACTCACTCATCCACCCACTCGTTCACTCACTCATCCACCCACTCGTTCACTCACTCATCCACCCACTCGTTCACTCTCACTCATCCACCCACTCGTTCACTCACTCATCCACCCACTCGTCACTCACTCATCCCCCCACCGTTCACACTCACTCACTCATCCACCACTCGTTCACTCACTCATCCACCCACTCGTTCTCACTTCATCCACACCACGTTCACTCACTCATCCACCCACTCGTTCACTCACTCATCCACCCACTCGTTCACTCCTCTCATCCACCCACTCGTTCACTCACTCATCCACCCACTCGTTCACTCACTCATCCACCCACTCGTTCACTCACTCATCCACCCACTCGTTCACTCACTCATCCACCCACTCGTTCACCTCACTCATCCACCCACTCGTTCACTCACTCATCCACCCACTCGTTCACCACTCACTCATCCACCCACTCGTTCACTCACTCATCCACCCACTCGTTCACTCACATCATCCACCCACTCGTTCACTCACTCATCCACCCACTCGTTCACTCACCATCCACCCACTCGTTCACTCACTCATCCACCCACTCGTTCACTCACTCATCCACCCACTCGTTCACTCACTCATCCACCCACTCGTTCACTCACTCATCCACCCACTCGTTCACTCACTCATCCACCCACTCGTTCACTCACTCATCCACCCACTCGTTCATCACTCATCCACCCACTCGTTCACTCACTCATCCACCCACTCGTTCACTCACTCATCCACCCACTCGTTCACTCACTCATCCACCCACTCGTTCACTCACTCATCCACCCACTCGTTCACTCACTCATCCACCCACTCGTTCACTCACTCATCCACCCACTCGTTCACTCCTCATCCACCCACTCGTTCACTCACTCATCCACCCACTCGTTCACATCACTCATCCACCCACTCGTCACTCACTCATCCACCCACTACTCGTCACACTCACCTCACCCACTCGTTCACTCACTCATCCCCCCTCGTTCACTCACTCATCCACCACTCGTTCACTCACTCATCCACCCACTCGTTCACTCACTCATCCACCCACTCGTTCACTCACTCATCCACCCCTCGTTCACTCACTCATCCACCCCTCGTTCACTCACTCATCCACCCACTCGTTCACTCACTCATCCACCCCTCGTTCACTCACTCATCCACCCACTCGTCACTCACTCATCCACCCACTCGTTCACTCACTCATCCCCCCTCGTTCACTCACTCATCCACCCACTCGTCACTCACTCCATCCACCCACTCGTTCACTCACTCATCCCCCACTCGTCACTCACTCATCCACCCACTCGTTCACTCACTCATCCACCCACCTCGTTCACTCACTCATCCACCCACTCGTTCACTATCACCTCACTCATCCACCCACTCGTTCACTCACTCATCCACCCACTCGTTCACTCACTCATCCACCCACTCGTTCACCATCACTCCTCCACCCCTCGTTCACTCACTCATCCACCCACTCGTTCACTCACTCATCCACCCACTCGTTCACTCACTCATCCACCCACTCGTTCACTCACTCATCCACCCACTCGTTCACTCACTCATCCACCCACTCGTTCACTCACGCATCACCCACTCGTTCACTCACTCATCCACCCACTCGTTCACTCACTCATCCACCCACTCGTTCACTCACTCATCCACCCACTCGTTCACTCACTCATCCCCCACTCGTTCACTCACTCATCCACCCACTCGTTCACTCACTCATCCACCCACTCGTTCACTCACTCATCCCCCACTCGTTCACTCACTCATCCACCCACTCGTTCACTCACTCATCCACCCACTCGTTCACTCACTCACCACCCACTCGTTCACTCACTCATCCACCCACTCGTTCACTCACTCATCCACCCACTCGTTCACTCACTCATCCAACCACTCGTTCACTCACTCATCCACCCACTCGTTCACTCACTCATCCACTCACTCGTCCACCCACTGGTTCACTCACTCATCCACCCAGTCATCCACTCACCCACCCACCCACTCGTCCACCGACCTGCTCACTCACCCATCCACCCATTCACCCACCCACTCACCCACACACCCACCCATACACCCATCCACCCACTCATTCGCTCACTCATCCACCCACTCGTTCACTCACTCATCCACCCACTCATTCACTCACTTATTCACCCCTCGTTCACTCACTCATCCACCCACTCATTAACTCACTCTCACCCACTCGTTCACCTCACTCATCCACTCACTCGTTCATTCACTCACCCATCCACTTGTTCACTCTCACTCATCCACCCACTCGTTCACCCACTCATCCCCCACTCATCCACTCACTCATCCACTCACTCATCCACCCACTCATTCACTCATCCACCCACTCATCCACTCACCCACCCACTCACTCATCCACCAACTCACCCACTCACTCACCCACCCATACACCCATTCACCCACTCATCCACTCGTCCACCGACCTGCTCACTCACCCATCCACTCACTCGGCCGACTGCTCGTTGGCTGCCCACCCATCCGCCGCCCTGTCACGCGGCATCAACTTGGTGTGGTCTCTGCTGACGTCCGTGTCACGCTACTTCTCCCCCAGGATATCCGAATCGTCACAACCACCGCAACAACCAACAGCAACAACAGCAACAACAACAGCAGCAGCAGCAGCAGCTGCCGCCGCACAGCAACAACAGATCTATCATCATCAGCAGCAGCAGCATCGCTGGGCGGAGGCGGCGGAGAAAGGAGAAAGAGGGGAGGAGGAGGAGGCGGCGCTGCTGGTGCTGGTGGCTTGTGACGCGGCGCCTGCGCGCCCACTCAGCGTGTCCAGCAGGAGCTCCACCACCGCCACCGCGATGTCCGGCCACCCGGCAGGGGGCGAGCACGACGGGGGGGGGCCCCCCCCAGCCCCGTGCCTCAGGTGTGTGTGGGTACGTGTGTGTGGGTACGTGTGTGTACGTGTGTGTGGGTACGTGTGTGTGTGGGTACTGTGTGTGTGTACGTGTGTGTGGGTACATGTGTGTGTGGGTACGTGTGTGTGTGGGTACGTGTGTGGGTATGTGTGTGTTGTACGTGTGTGTGGGTACATGTGTGTGTGGGTACGTGTGTGTGTGGGTACGTGTGTGTGGGTACGTGTGTGGGTACATGTGTGTGGTATGTGTGTGTGTGTACGTGTGTGTGGGTATGTGTGTGTGTGGGTACGTGTGGGTACATGTGTGTGTGGACGTGTGTGTGTGTGTACGTGTGTGTGGGTATGTGTGTGTGTGTACGTGTGTGTGGGTATGTGTGTGTGTGGTACGTGTGTGGGTACATGTGTGTGTGGGTACGTGTGTGGGTACATGTGTGTGGGTACGTGTGTGTGGGGTACGTGTGTGGGTACGTGTGTGTGGGTACGTGTGTGTGGGTACGTGTGTGTGTGTACGTGTGTGTGGGTACGTGTGTGTGGGTACGTGTGTGTGTACGTGTGTGTACGTGTGTGTTTGGGTACGTGTGTGTGGGTACGTGTGTGTGTGTACGTGTGTGTGTGTGTACGTGTGTAAGTGTGTGGTGTGGGTACGTGTGTGCGTGTGTACGCGTGTGTGTGGTAGGCGTGTGTGGTTGTGTGTAGGGATGTGTGTACGGTGTGTGTGTAGGTGTGTGTGTACGTGTGTGTGGGTACGTGTGTGTGGGTACGTGTGTGTGGGTACGTGTGTGTGCGTGTGTACGTGTGTGCGTGTGTGTGTAGGTGTGTGTGTGTGTACGTACGTGTGTGTGTGTGTGTAGGTGTGTGTGTAGGTGTGTGTGTGTGTACGTACGTGTGTGTGTGTGTAGGTGTGTGTGTAGGTGTGTGTACGTGCGCGTGCGATCGTGTGGTGGTGGTGGTGACGGAACGTTCCTGCGTGTGACACAGAACGCCAAGGGCTCCAGGAAGCTGCAGAACTTCGGCAAACGCTCGCACTCCATCCAGCGGAACCCCAACGCGCCCGTCATGATCCGGGGTTGGCTTCACAAGCAGGTGGGGTGGATTCACTGACTCACACAGAGACCCACAGACTCATCATACAGAGATTCACCACACAGAAACCCACAGACTCATCACACGAGACCCACAGACTCACCACCAAGAGACCCACAGACTCACCACAGAGACCCACAGACTCGCACACAGAGACCCACAGACTCGCAAACAGAGACCCACAGACTCACCACCAAGAGACCCACAGACTCTCATAGAGCCCCACAGACTCACCACACAGAGACCCACAGACTCATCACACAGAGACCCACAGACTCACCACACAGAGACCCACAGACTCACCACACAGAGACCCACAGACTCACACAGAGACCCACAGACTCACATAGAGACCCACAGACTCACCACACAGAGACCCACAGACTCACCATAGAGACCCGCAGACTCACCACACAGAGACCCACAGACTCACCACACAGAGACCCACAGACTCACCACACAGAGACCCACAGACTCACCACACAGAGACCCAGACTCACCACACAGACCCAGACTCCCCACAGAAACCCAGACTCACCACACAGAGACCCACAGACTCACCACACAGAGACCCACAGACTCGCGTAGAGGAGTCTCGACCTAAGGCAGCGGCTTTGTGGCTGTCGGCACCGCAGGACAGCGCGGGGATGAGGCTGTGGAAGAAGCGTTGGTTCGTGCTGTCCGACTTCTGCCTGTTCTACTACAAAGGTGAGCGGTGCACTCTGACCCCTGACCTCTCCAACCCGATCCCTTACCACCTCGTCACCCCGAGTCGTCTCGGGTGGGCGGGCCCGCTCGCCTCGACGTCCGACGTTCCGCCCCCGCCCTCCCACCCACGCTGACTCCGCCCTCCCCCCCCCCCCGTGGCCCCCCGCCGTGGTGGAGCGCAGACGACAAGAGAGGGTGTCTTGGGCAGCATCTCCCTGCCCAGCTTCCAGGTGAATCCCGTGGAAGCCGACGATAAAATCAACCGCAAGTTCGCCTTCAAGGTACGCTGGGCGCGGGGGGCGTGTCTAGCGGGGGGGCGTGTCTAGCGTGTGTGCGGTATTAACCGCAGTAATCGCCACGTGCCGTCTGCTTCGCTCAAAGTGGACGTTGAGAACACTGGATAGATCCCCCCCGCCACCACACGTCCTGACCGTTCTAACGATCGCCGTTGCGCTTTGCTCGCAAGGCCACGCTGCGTCGTTTGCCCACCGTGGCGACGTCGTTTTGCCCCCCCTCCCTCCGCGCACTTTCATAAATGACCTTTCCTGGGGGGGGGGGGGGGGCGCCGCTTGACTCGTGTGGCAGGCGCGGCACGCCGGCATGCGCACCTACTGCTTTGGCGCCGACTCGCCGGAGGGGATGCGCGTGTGGATGGAGGCGATGGTGCAGGCGTCGCAGCTGCAGACGGAGATCCCGCAGCGGTGAGACGCCTCCTCCCCTCCAGCCCCCTCCCCCTCGTGCGTGTGTGTCTGCATGTATGTGTGCGTGTGTCTGTACGTGTGGGTGTGTGTCTGCATGTATGTGTGTGCGTGTGTCTGTACGTGCATGTGTGTCTGCATGTATGTGTGCGTGTGTGTCTGTACGTGAGCATGTGTCTGTACGTGTGTGTGTGTGTCTGCATGTATGTGTGCGTGTGTCTGTATGTGTGCGTGTGTGTCTGCATGTATGTGTGGGCGTGTGTGTCTCTACGTGAGCGTGTGTGTCTGCATGTATGTGTGTGCGTGTGTGTGTCTGTACGTGTGCGTGTGTCTGCATGTATGTGTGTGTGTGCGTGTGTCTGTGCGTGTGTGTGTGTGTGTCTGCATGTATGTGTGTGCGTGCATCTGTACACGTGCGTCTGTACGTGTGCGTGTCTGCATGTATGTGTGTGCGTGTGTCTGTACGCGTACATGTGTCTGCGCGTGTGTCTGTGCGTGTGTCAGGCATTCATAGGTTCACTAACAGCGCTTACCCCAACAGCCTGTTAGAGATTGCACGGGGGGGGGGGGGGGGGGGTCAGGTGATCTTTGTCTTTGTGGCGTCTGCGAGTTCTCCGCCTGTGCCGCCTTCTCCCGTCTCCTCTCTCGCGAGCCGCCCGTCGGGTGTGCACCGCCCCCCATCGGGTCTCGCACCTCCTGCCCATCTGAGACAAGATGTTGATTTGTTCGTCCCGGCAAAGGCCCCACCGAGCTAAGCAGCGGCGTGGCCACACACGACACGAAGGGGCTTGTCGTCACGTGGACATTTCTCGCGAGCCGTGTACCCTGAACCATCGATGTAGGTGGCAAACCTCGGCCATTGGCTGGTGTGGGTGTCAACGCCACATTGGCATCAGTTTCACGCGAAGGCTTTTACGTTGACTCAGTAACCCCCCCGTCCCTCCACGTTGCGCAAGGCGCGGTCACCAAGCGACGCCTCTGTGTGAGGAACGCAGCAGGTGGAGGACTTTGCCACAAATGTGGCTGTCGCCTGATGAAGCTGGTTGTGATTACTGGCGAAACGTCGCGGCGCTCAGAGTGTGGATGTCGTGGCTTGGCTCTCCAACACACCAGCGATGGTGCTGTACTAATACACTACACTATACACGACTATACACTACACTATACACTACTATACACTACACTATACACTGCACTACTATACACTATACACTACTATACACTATACACTACACTATACACTACACTATACACTACTATACACTATACACTACTATACACTCCACTATACACTACACTACTATACACTACACAATACTATACACTACACTATACACTACACTATACAATACTATACACTACACTATACAATACTATACACTACACTATATACACTACACTATACACTACTATACACTACACTACTATACGCTACACTATACACTACTATACACTACACTATACACTAGACACTAGTGCTGCACTGGTGACGAATTGGCCACGTTCTGTTTACGTGACAACCCTCACTAGTTGGCTGTGTAGGGTGGTGGCGGGTTTTAACGACACGTTTATATATTTACACGATCTCACCCCCAAAAAAACGTGTTTTCGATGCTAAATGTGGAGGGGGAAAAAACGAAGGACCCGGAGAAGAATCCACGTGACCCAGGGAAGAGAGAGTCGGGATTGACCTCCCGCGTGCCAGGCGAGGTAGTCAACATCTCCCAGCCACCGCGCTCACTCACGCGATCTCCTCCCTCCCCCAACGTCAGCGGCCACCCACTCACTCACTCATCCACTCACTCACTCACTAACTCACCCACTCACTCACTCACCCACTCACTAACTCTCCCACTCACTCACTCACGCGCTCACCACTCACGCGCTCACTCACTCACTCACTCACACTCACTCCACCCACTCACTCACTCACTCACCCACTCACTCACTCACTCACTCACTCACCCACTCACTCACTCACCCACTCACTCACTCACTCACCCACTCACTCACTCACCCACTCACTCACTCACGCGCTCACTCACTCACTCACTCACGCGCTCACTCACTCACTCACACACTCACTCACGCGCTCACTCACTCACCCACTCACTCACCCACTCACTCACTCACTCACCCACTCACTCACTCACTCACGCACTCACCACCACTCACTCACTCACGCGCTCACCCACTCACTCACCCACTCACTCACTCACCCACTCACTCACCCACTCACTCACTCACGCGCTCTCTCACGCGATCTCCTCCCTCCCTCCCAACGTCAGCGGCCGGCGAGCAACGGAGGAGGAGCAGGAGGAGGAGGGCTGGCTCGCCCGCGGGCCGGCACGGACGCCGACGACCCGTCGGCGGAGGCCGTCGATCGCCCGACCGCCGGCGCCGCCATCTTACAGCCGGGAGCGGCGGCGACGTCCGGCTTGGTTCTACGTCACCCGAACCCGCAGCAGCGCGGCAGCAGCAGCAGCAGCAGCAGCAGCCGCAGCAGCAGCAGCAGCAGCAGCAACAGCAGCAGCCGCAGCAACAGCAGCACAGCAGCAGCCGCAGCAGCAGCAGCAGCCGCAGCAGCAGCAGCAGCCGCAGCAGCAGCAGCCGCAGCAGCAGCAGATGCAGCAGCAGCAGCCGCAGCAGCAGCAACAGCAGCAGCCGCAGCAGCAGCAGCAACAGCAGCAGCCGCAGCAGCAGCAGCCAGCAGCCGCAGCAGCCGCAGCCGCCGCAGCAGCGCCGCAGCAGCAGCAGCAGCAGCCGCAGCAGCAGCATGCAGCAGCAGACGCAGACGCAGCAGCCGCAGCAGCAGCAGCAGACGCGGCTGCAGCTGCAGCGGCACAGCACGGCGGGACGGGGCTTGCCGGCAGCAGCAGCGGCCTGTCGGCGCTCAATCGGGACAGGTTTGGCTACGGGGCGGCGTCGGTGCTGGCGCTGGAAAGCGAGCAGCAGCGCGGCTCCCTGGCGCAGCTGGAGAAGTGGATGATGCGCTCGCAGCAGCAGCAGCAGCAGGAGGGAGAGCGCTGGAGGTGAGGGAGACGCCGGGTGCGGTGGGGGGGGTAGAGGAGGGGTGGGGGGGGAGCAGCTCAAGTATTGGTGAGAGAGGTGAGGGGGGGGAGAGCCGGAGGATTGGTGACAGGGAGTGGAGGAGGAGGGGGTGACGGGAGGTGGAGGGGAGGAGGACGGGGGGGGGGGGTTGGCCCCGCGTGGCCGTGAGCCCCGCGGCACTGGGCGGTGCGGCCT